>NC_088782.1:96588690-96891357 GCF_958450345.1 Calliphora vicina
TTGTTTTTTTGTCCGTCTTTATTGTATTTTTTTAGGACAAATAACCATGCACTGTGTACAGCCATTTAAAACTTTTATCCATCTTAAAAACATAATATTGGTTGAAAAAAGCATCCAAATTGAATCCAACTAAAAAGACAAAACTTAAACTTTATGTCAACAGCAGAACTGCTTTACGCACGTCAACAGCAACATACCTGGGTATGTGCATACGATTTGTATGGGAAATGGCTTGCCGTTAGCATAAAAATGCTAATATCTAACTCTTTTGTTGGAATTTCTGTATTATTTATTTTTATTTTGTTAGAAATAGAAATAAAAGGTTAAAAAATTTCATGATAACCAGTTTCATTCACCCTTACATTAAGTCATCGTTTGTTGAAAAAAGTGGTTTTGTCGGTACGATTAAAATTAATTTTTTATTTATTAATATTTTTTTAAGAAATTTCATATTCATATAGATTTTTCCATTAGAAATAGAAAAATAAAAATAAATTTTGAAATTTGTAATCAGGAATCAGGAATCAGGAATCCCACTATTCCCAAAAAAGTTATGAAAAATCTCAAAAATGGGATTTTTAGTTTTTTTGCTTAATATCCATATCAGGAGCGAGGTTATCGGAACCCTTTACAAAATATTTAACAACATATTTTGCCATCTAAAATAGGTTACTTTATTTCGATATCGACTTTGCGATTTGAGAATTTTTGGAATATATTTGAATTTTACATAAAAAATAGGCATTATTTGAATTGAGCTGGTCCCCTCCGTATCAACAATTTTTAAATTTGTTTTCATTTAGAATATTTAGCATAAAGTTTGCTTTTTAAAAAGTATTAATTAATAACTTAAAAATAAAAAAAGTATTTTTTCCCAAAAACTAGAAATATAACTTTGGAGTCAGTCACGATAACTCTTTTTTTGTTTGACATATATATTTGTTGTTAGTATAATAAAAGAAAAATGGAAATCGAGATATATTTGGACCCGCTGTTATCAAAAATGTGGAGTAGGGTGGGTAAAAACGTTGAAAAAAGTCTGCGTCAACGTTCGATATAGATTCAAACAATTCCGGATTGGAAATTGTCTTCAGGAATTTTAAAAGAAAATTCAAATCATTTTCTTTAGATGAATGAGCTGTAATTGAAGTAGCATGAAGCAATAACTTCAGTGATCGCATTTCGATTATTTTCCAACCAAAATTTAGCAATATCCGCATTTTTGATTTTTATGCAATCTTAATTAATGATAGATTTTTTTCTAAAATTGTGAATTTTTTTAGATATTTCTTTACATAATTTATGATAACTCAAAAAGGATTAGTCCGATATTATTAAGAGGTAAACTTTGAAAAGTTCAAATTTGCATAACCTTTAATCTGTTTGTATATTGAGTTTTAATCGTCTCAGTAGTTTCGGAGTTATAATAACAAATTGAAGCAAAAAATATATTTTTTATGTGAAAATAGCTTATTTTTTTTGTTTTAAAAAATCATGAAAAATCGAAATCGAAATTGTTCAGATTTATTGCTTTATCGCAAAGCCACATGTAATAAGAACAAAATGAGATATTGATCATACAAATTGAGGGATTATTTTCGAATTTATTCACAATTAAGTGAATTCGCTCATTTTCACAAAATTTCAATATTTTTTATATAAAAAAAAATAAATTTTTGAAATTTAGTTTTTGCTTTCCACATAAATATCAATGTGGTGACGTGATTTACAAAATTAGGGCCTATAGCTCAATTTTATTTAGCATTTATTACTAAATTGTTACTTCTTACTTTCGATATTTTTATAAACTTTTAAAAATTTTACAAATTTGAAATAATGAAATTGATTTCAGCTATTTGTTCGTTACAGGGGTTTACATTTAAGCTACCGGTATATAATTATGTTAAAAATAACAGTAACATAAAACGTTTACAAATTATTAAAATTTATGTATTTTGAAAATCATAGTTCAATTCGACACCGGTAATTATAGTAGTTTAATTGATTAATTCGAAATTCAGCAAATATGCATTAATGTAAGGGAGACTATTAAGATTTTAATATGACATGGCTTTACATCATTTTTATTATCAAAAAAACCCATTTGAAAACAAATATTTAATGCATATGTATTAAATATATGAGTGTTATTTTAACCTCAAGTGCTATTAAGGGTTAATTTTTATTTTTGTGTTGTTTTTGTAAATACTAGACTTTGTGTGATATTTTTCTTAAGTTTCATTAAAATCGGCCTAAAAGTATATAACATTTCGCTATTATTCCATGAGAGATTTCAAAACTTGAAAAATTTGACCTTTGACCTTCACGATTTTAGGGTTGACGTTTTCCGATTTTAGTAAAACTTTCAGACTATATTTAAAATTAGCTGGACTATAATATTCTTAAAATTCATAAAAGTAAGGAAATTCGGGTCATTCGACAAAATATGACCAAAAAATTAGTTTTTCTCGAAAATCGTAAAATTTAAATCCCAGGTACGGGAAAACTATAGGAGGTATTGACATACTTTTTTCATATTTTTTTGCCCTATTATGTTCTCAATAAATCCCAAATGTAATGATATAAAAATTCTGAAATTTGTTTAAAAAAATTTTTAAAAAATTTTAATTTGAGTTTTGAAACTGCCGTAAAAAAATAAATTTTTTTGGTCATTCCTACGAACAGGTTAACGATATCCTACGAAGACAAAAACTTATATACAAGTAAATATGGATATATTTTAATATATAAGCTTTTATTTTAATATTTCTCAAAATATGTTAATTTTATTCCTACATTTCTTGTTCTAATGGCCTGAGACACGTTAATGGCCTGGCGAATTTAATATTTTATATACTTTTATATTTTTTAACCAATTTTAGTCTTTCATATATCATTAGAACGAAAATTGCAAAAGTAATTTTTTAATGGCATAATTTTTACAAAAACTGAAAAATTAACTTTTTTACCCTGTAAATGCACCTCAAAACTTTAATCAACGAGCGGCACTGGTCGTTTAATCGAGCTCAAATCTCGATATCTGGAAAGGGGAATCGTTTTGTGGGGTCCAGACGAACATAAATCCGCTATAAATTGTTTGTGGTCACCCTAGTAACCACTAAATAAAATACATTTAAATTCTTTTATTTATTTCAAAAACTTATTTTACTTAGGATGATTCAAAACAAAAAAATTAGTTTTATTTTATTTGATGTTGTTTGATCTTACAAAACACTTGTAAGAGTAAACACGTCAAACAAATTTGTACTCAAAAAAGTGGTTACCCTTTTTTGCCTTAAGTTTTCCCTAATTAATTTGCCACGTAAAAAACATAAGGTAGACATGTTATATATCAATATATAGGGGATTAGTTTTCAAAAATATTTATAACTTGTGACAATTAAAAAATTCATGGAAGACTTTTTTGAAAAATATGACAAAAAATGCGTTTTATTGAGTTTTTGCAAAGATAAAAATTTTTCAAATTGAAATAATAGATTTATAGATTCTTCTATAGAAATTAGAGAAATAAAAACAATTTTTTTTATTTATTATCAGGAATCCCGCAATTCCCAAAAAAGTGTTGAAAAATTAGGAATAAAAAAATAGGCGTTTTTTGAATGGACCTGGTATTAAAAATATTAAAAATGTTTACATTTTATTCCATTTAAAATATTTTATGTAAAGTTAGCTTATTCTCTTAGAACTTTTTGAGATAACTTAAAAAGAATAAAAGTAAATTTTTTTTTTTTTTGAATTTCAAAGTTGTATAGCATTTCCTATATTATCAACTAATAATAAATTCTGGGTTTTGAAATTCTTTGTTTTTTTTTGAAAACTCTAGGTCCATTACTATAGAAAATTCAAAAAAGTACCCATGAGAATAAAGAAAAAGTACCATGAAGTATGCCCTTGAATTTCACTCACTTGGGACTATATACGCCTAATTTAATATTTCTATGCCCATTATTACAGAAAATTCAAAAAGTACCATTAGAATATATGAAAAGTACCAAAAAGCCCTCACTTGTGGTTTCCCACTCACTCGGTTCTATATAAGCTTTATTTAATGTTTCTAGGTTCATTGGTGAAGAAATTACAAAAAGTACCATTCGAATAAAGAAAAAGTACCAAAAAGTCTCCACAGAATTCTCACTGACTTAGGACCATGTATGCTTAATTTCATATTTCTAGGTCCATTATTATAGAAAATTCAAAAAGTACCATTACAAGAATAAAAAAGTACCTATAGTTCAATTCTCACATTTTGGTACCTAAATATAATCCCCTATTTTTAACACTAACCTCACTCAGATACATATCAGCTAACTTTAATGTCGATAAGGGAAATAATTTAAAATGTTAAAAAAGTACCATTAGGAGAAAAGTACCAATTTCCCTTTTCCTCCTTGAACACCCCTTATGTTTGAAATTTAAAAATATTCCATTTTGCCAAAATTGTTTATGCTACAGACATGTCTCAAACGATTAAATTCTGTGTAAATGTGCCCAAGAATAAATATGTTTTAAAAAAAGTACCAAACTGTTTACCCGGATTTAACCCAATATACATCTTGGCCCTCGAGTTCCAAATAACAACCTGTTAGTTAATTTTTCTATGAATCCGAACCAATGTTAAAAAATTATTAAAATTGTCTAATAATTTGCAATAAAATGTATTTTCCCGATTTTATCCCCTTTTTGGTACCCTTTTTAACCCCATTGCGGTGGTAAAATTTTATTCAAATAAATTTCTGTATTGCGGTAGCTCATAATAAAATAGAAAAAAATATTTTATGAAAAAGTACCAAAAATAAACACGATTTTTATCCCTTAAGGGTTCGAATTTCCAAAAAGTACCAAACTTATATTTTTTTATTTTTTGATAAGTAAAGAATACGATTTAAATTTTGTTTCTATGTTTATTGGTTTAAAAGATACATAGGGTGCCAAAAAAGTACCAAAATACAGTTTTTACCCGTTTTCTCCCCTAAAAGGTTCGAATTTCGAAAAAGTACGAAACACAGGTCAGCTTATTTTTTAAGTGGAGTAACATTAAATTTTAAGTTTTTTTTTAATCTTTCTTAGTTTTGAAGATATAAGGTTACCGAATTTACCCCCTAAATGTTTGAATTTCCAAAAATCCCTTCTAGTGGAACGTTTTGGAGAGGGAGGAATACACAGTTAAAATTTCATGATTCTAGCTTCAGTCGTTTGGCCTGTGCGATGATGAATCAGTCAGTCAGTCAGTCAGTCAGTCAGTGATGTTAATCTTTTATACATATAGATATATAGATGTATGTATATCAAAAAACATTTCACTAAAATAAAAAATTAAAGCTCAATTTATTTCATTTCATTTTTTAATTTTAAATAAAATATTATGACCCGAAAGAACAGTCTCTGACATTACTTTTTAGAGATAATTTCATTAAAATGTATCACCACACTATATGTGGTCCATTCGGAAGGTAAAAATGCATGAAATTAAAGCATAAATTCAAACTTGGCGGCTTCAATTAAATGGGGTAATGTCATTATATTCTAAATAAATTTTGTCAAAATAGAAAATGTTGCTGTTGAATTTTCCCATTTTATTTCAGACATTTTTATCCAAAATTTGATTAAAATTCTAAAAATTTTAATTGACAGAATTCAAAACCTAAATATTGCTTTGCATATGCCAACAATTTTAAAAAAAACTCTTTAACTATTTCATAAAATAGTACCATATTTTCATAATGCAGAAAATCGTCAATTTCGAAAAAGAAATCGTCAAATCGCTATTTTGCTATTTTTGAAACCGAAAATCGTCAAATCTGGCAGCTATGCATGAAACAGCTTTAGCATCTCAAATTTTAATCTAAACTCTCATCGGAAGCAGATGATAATAAATATTTAATTCCTTAGCAGAAAAATTAAGAATTAATGCCTTTAAATTCTATTATTTAAAACATATTTATATTAAATTTGTATCACATTCAGATTTAGTTTAATTTTAAAGTTCGACCTAAAATGTTGTACGTGAAATTCATTAAATTAATTCTTCTATTGTTCTTGATGATAACAGCATGCAGTTGTCGGCCATCCACATCATTCAAAAATAACATTACCAGAACGAGGCGTAATTGCGGAAAATACGGTTGTGGTGAAAAAAAGCCTTCCACGGAAAACAGAATAAATCATTTAATAAATGCAGGCACCATTACAAGCATCAAATATTGACAAAGTTATCAAAAAAAGGAATCGTTCATCACGAGTACAAATGTGGACCTTCTTTATTATTTTTATGAATATGAAATCTGTAATGAAACTGTGAAATCTAATAATAATCATCATTTAATTACAAACAAATCAGTTTTTTTTTCACCTTAATCATCATTTTGTGTTTTTTACAGTTACGAAAGTCTGAAATAATTTCGGAACATTTTCTTGTGGCAAGAAGAAAATCTAGATGAACAATGTTCCCTTCACGAAGGTGAAGGGTAAACTATATATATTCTATAACTATATATATATAAACTATAAACCTATAAACTATATATATTCTGGATCCTTATAGATAGCGGAGCCGATTAAGCCATGTCCGTCTGTCTGTCTGTCCGTCTGTCTGTCTGTTGAAATAAATTTTCTGAAGACCCCAGATATCTTCGGGATCCAAATCTTCAATAATTCTGTCAGACATGCTTTCGAGAAGTTTCCTGAGATATGAGGAAAAAAACTTGATTTTTGACCTACATACGAGTATATCTATATTACTAAGACATTAATATAGACAATATGGATATCTAATGATAGATATTTCAAAGACCTTTGCAGTGACGTATATATGTTGGACCTACAATGGGTCAAAATCGGAAAACAAATTTTTTAACACGAATTTTTTTTTCACCAAAAAAAATTTATATAACAAAAAAATTTTAAGATTTAAAAAAAAAATTAAAATAACAATTCGAAAAAAAAAATTTCCAAAAAATTAAAAATCAACTTTGGAAAAAAATGAATTTTTTTTACCTAAAAATATTTAAAATTTGTGTTTGAAGTATAATTTGGTGAAGGGTATATAAGATTCGGCACAGCCGAATATATGTAGTTCTCTTACTTGTTTTAAATAAGAAGCATATTTAAAATATATGTGTATATTTACTAACAATTAATAAATTTATTTTAAATACTATTAAATTTAACGGTTTTTGATTGCTGTTTTAAATATTTATCATCTACTTATAAAAACAATGTTGATAACACCGTGAAATGTGAAATGGATCATTCTGTAAATTGTGTTGGTCATTTATGTAGTCGAAGTGTTAGGAATAGAGATGCTAATCGGGACTGATTTTTAAAAATCCCGGGGATCGGGATTTGGTAAAGAATCCCGAAATCCCGACCCGGGGTTTCGGGATTTTCAGGAAATCTAAAATCCCGAAAATTATAAGAAAGAAACGTACATAATTATGTCTTTACAATTGAAATTAAATTTTTTATTTAGCAATTAATTTTTATTAGACACTAAGAAGTAATAACATGTGTACTTTAGGCCGGGTCGATTTGTATGGACGATCAAAACGTAAAAAATCGTATAGCAGTAACGCAATCTACGCAAAATTCTAAGAAATTATCCCCAAGAAACCATAGGTCTAAAATCAAATCCTATCTTGCGCATTTCGTCTTTTATCCAATAAAAAAAAACTATTTAAAAAAAATATATATACTGAAATATCATTGGATAAAAGACGAAATGCGATAGGATTTGATTTTAGACCTATGGTTTCTTCTTAGAATTTTCCGTAGAATGCGTTTCTGCTATACGATTTTTCGTGAAAAAATCGACATACTGGTGAAAAACCGTACTTTAGTATAAAAATAGTGTTTATTTTAAATAGCTTCTTAAGAATACTATTGCATCTATTGTTTCATCTGCCATTCTGGAACGAATTTTGTTTTCGACATATGCTGTTGCCGAAAAACATCTTTCACATTCCATCTTTCACATTGGCAAACCCGTTTGCAAATACTTATAACAAATCTGCAAGTATTTTCCTCTTGTTCCTTCAGAAATAGAATGATCTATTTCTTTTGCAAGTTGAAAATCTACATTATAATTTGGTTTCGTTATTGTTATTTGGGGTTTTTACATTTATTAATAATATCTTTTAGCCTTTTAGCAATCGAAATATTTTCATTTTGTTCGAGCTCCTCATCTGAGATAAAATCAACTTCATTTGAAGAGGATTTCATTTGAGTTTTGTTAGATAACTTACAAAAAAAGTTGAAGAATTGATTTTCTAGAGCCCCACTCAAGGAAAACCAAAAATACCGTTTTCCTTTATTAACTATATTGTAGTAGGAGTTGAGCTTAAAAACTTTGCTGAACATCACTTTGCGATATTCGGGCATGTAGAATGTCAAAATTAATGAAAAAGTCACACAAAAATTACAATTTCCCCTATTTATTTATGAAAAACGGATGGCGACTATACCATCCACAATCATATAAATAATTTGAAATGGTTACAGTAAAGCACACCTTAATGCGTTTGTGCTGATGTCGATAAAAATTAGTCTAACACCCACCTACCTTCAGAATCACTTTCATTGTCCGCCCAACCATGGCTGGCTGGCAGTCCATATAAAGCTTGTGCGCAAAGTACAGATCGCAATTTTGAAGACATTTCGATCAAATTTGGTACATAATTTTTTTTTGCCCAAGCACGAAGTCTATTGAAACTGAAATCGGAGAATTATTTCACCTAGCCCCCATACAAATGTCCTCCAGAAATGGGACTTTTTCGGTCATAAATATATATACAAATTTCGCTCCAAATAAGTTTTATATATTCGGAATTCATGTCACTTAATTTTATAATGATCGGTCCTTAATAAGTCAAAGCTCCCATATAATGCCAGCATCCGAAAATCACTTTAACGATTATAAATCTCTTTAAAAATGTTGGTATCTACATAAAATTCAACAGAAATAAATAGACATAAATCACACGACCTAATTTCAAAGCCATAATTAATCATAGCTCTCATATAATTCCAACTTCCGAAAATCATTCATGAAAATAAATTATTGAAATTTAAAAAAAAATGGGTTTTTGCTCATTTGATCAGTGTAGGGTATTATATGGTCAAGCTTGGCCGATCATACTTTCTTACTTGTTTACTAATTGTTTTAAATAAACCGCCATATCATTACGTGATTCGTGAATGCCTTTCACGCGAACGTACTTGATATGGTTGAGAATAGATCTTTATGACTATGAATTCATGCTCCAAATTCGGGAATTTCACCATATACATACATATGTATGTATTTATTTATAATAAAATTTATTTAATTGTAATTTAAATAAAAAACAAGTAAGAGTACTATATTCGGCCGTGCCGAATCTTAAATACCCTCCACCTAAATATGATGGTATAACAACTGAAATAATATACTTAACAATTGTTAGAAAGACTAGTTTACGCAGAAGATATTTTATTTCAAATGTACAAAAAATTGTATATAATTCTGCAATTTATAATTGAAATTCCTATTAGAACAATTTATATACTTACCCCCGTATTCATAAAAAAAATTTTAAATTTAAACAATGTTTTAAAGCAAAATTTCCATACAAAATTTGATTTTAAAACGTTGTTTAAATTTAAAATTCGTATGAATACGGCCTTTAATAATTAGTTATTACGTTTGGATCAACATTTTTCTTTTTTAACCTCAAGTGAAGAAACATAGTCACCCCTATCGCGCAAAACATGTGAAATTTATGTTCCCATGAAATATGCATTTCCCTCGAGGGAAAAATTGCTATCGTGAAATTCCCCTGAACTTTTCATTCACAATAGTTGATTTTTTTCGTAACAGATGTTTATTGTTTACAAAATTCCATCTAAAAATTTCCCATGTTGAGGAATTTTTTCACGTGAACAAAGTTGATAAACGAAAAATGGGAAAAGGGAACATATTTCATGTGAAATATTGATTCGCGATAGGGGTGAGTATAAAAAAGGGTATACAAATATATTTAGACAAATTTCAAAATATTGGGTTGTGGGACTTATATAGGAGCTATGACCTATTATGATTCGATTATCATAAGATATTTTAACGTGATTTTTATGTATTTATATGGGAGCTGTGGCTAATTATAGACCGATATTCACAAAATTCAGTAGTATGATTTTTGAATACAAATTAATGATCTGTGGACTATTTTGGTTCAATATATGGAAGCTATGACTTATTACGGGCCTAAGTATTTGAGAGCTATTTTTGTAGAATTTTATTTAAACAACGCTACCTTATATGGGAGCTATGCCGAATTATTGACCAATATTTAAAAAATCTTGTAGTACGATTCTTGGATACAAATTACTGATCGGTGTAAAATTTTGGTTCAGTACAGATTATTTTGTATATTTGTGCAGGCTAATGTGTTTTCCGGAGGTAGTTCTTATATGGAGGCTATGACCAATTATGGACCTATCATCGTAACATTTGGTACATCGATTTTTGTATATATTGAACAAATTTTTTTCGAATTTTAACCTGATAACTGTATTTGTAAGAAATTTATTAGGATTTTAGAGATATCTTTTTCGGAAATGGGCCTTTTATGGGAGCTATGACCAATTATCGGTCAATCTGCGTAAAATTTGGTACAGCGATTTCTATGTACATAAGTATTATTTGTGTGGAATTTTAGCATGTTAAAGGTATTTATAAGAGATTTATGAGTACTTAACTGATTTTCGGAAGTGGACCTTATATGGGAGCTATGGTCAAATATGGACCGATATTCACAAAATCCTTTAGTATGATTTCTAAATATAAATTACGGATCTGTGCAAAGCTTTGTTTTGATATTGCTAGTTTTTAGATATTTATGTAGGTTAATGTGTTTTTCGGAAGTGGTCCTTATATGGGAGCTATAACCAATTATGGGCCGATATTCATAGTATTAGGTACAGCGATTTTGGTATATATGGGGACTATTTATGACGAATTTCAACTTAATAGCGATATTTATTAGACATTTATGCTTATTTAAATCATTTTTGGAAGTAAACTTTATATGGGGGCTATGGTCAAATATGGGCAGATCCACAGAAAATTTGGTGTTGTGATTTTTTTAAGCACAAAACTTATTTTTCCTGAATTTTGTGTGGATACTGCAATTTTGCAGGCATTTTCAGACCATAGAACCATATTTCGGGTAGAAATTTGTATGGGGGCTAGGTGAAATCATGGACCGATTCTTATAATTTTTACCAGAGTTTGTTCTTTTAGCATAAAAATAACGTGTGTAAAATTTTATGGTATTATATTCAATATATTTGCACAAATAACAAAAACTATTTAAAAATTATCAAGTTTTTTGTTAGGTTGTCTCACATTTTGGTTCCACTAAACCGATTTCGCTGATTTTCAATACCAAACTGGTTAGGAAAACAATAAACATTTTTCTTGCAAGTTTACCAATTTTGTTTGTCTATTTTGGACGTGAGCGTGTTTTAATTCAACGGAAGGATGTTTTATTCCAAAAATTTTAGTTTTATTCTTTGTGAAAAATCGAAAATACTAAAATAATTCTACTTTCGATCGGATAGAATTCTGTGACTGCCGTGAACATTCACGAGTTATTGGAATATTTTGATCAACTTGGGTTTAACTTTTTTACTTATATGAATAATCTGCATTTGTTTTGGAGCTTTAAGCATCTTTTAGAGAAAATCGAGTTCAAAAAAATCACATACAATTAAGGAAAATAATTACCGGAAAACTCTACAGATAACTTATAGACCGATATGTGGTCTATATATCAGATATATGCATGAACATTACCACATACATTTATATTTAGTATAATCATTCTAACCGCCTTCCGTTGGTCTATAAGCTATAAATTTAAAACGTATACTCTACTGAACCTCTTCTATGGCCATGCGGCTATCTCTTATGAAATTTCAGATTTTTTGTTAATTATCCCACTGTGGGTTAAAGGCTTTAGTTATTTAAATCATGACTGCTAAACTCACATCGTAATTAAATCATAGTTGTATTTTGAAATAAAATTGGCTGACTATGTAATTAAATATGTGATGTAAAAACCTGAGCATTGATCTAATATTTGAACTTGAAACCTAAACTGATTGTGTGAATTATTTCATGTCTAATTTAGCTTTGCACGTCCTAATAAATTTGTAAATGAAATCAGTTTGTTTTTCGATTTCAACATGTTTGCACACTATTTGAAAAGTTTCCTAATATTATTAATTATCATATTGTACGTTACTTTGCCGCCAGCAACAGACAAAGATGACGGTCACATTACATTAGTCAAAAAAAATTGCGGGACGTACTCCTGTGGCTGGAATAACCAATAAAGCTTATTTATATCTATAACAATTCAAATAAAATTTACATACATATGTATGTATGTATATTGAACTAAATTCTTAAATTATTTGTTTTATTATGTGATTGGAAAAATGTGAATAAAGTGTTTTTTACATTTATCGGATCACAATATTGAAAAACTTTGTTTGGACTTAACATTATACATATTTTGATAGCGATAACATATAAATGCAACTAATATTTTATAATAGTAGAAAATACAAAATTAACCAAATCAAGTGAACCAAATACATGTTTTTATACAAAACGCAAAACAACCTGTGTTCGCTCTCTTGCACAGTGGTTTACAAACTCCAACCCACATACACCTGCCTGTTCTTATTTATTTGCAAATAAAATATCTAAATTTGTACTGCATACTTTAGGGAGGTTTTTTATTATAGTTGAATGGACCCAACAAAAAAATTTCCGAGTTTTACCCGGAATTTTTGATTTTTTCTTTAACAATTTCGAATCGGATAAAAAAAAATCAGCCAAATCAGTCCAGGAGTTATAAATTTCAACTTGGCATCGTTAAATCAATATCTATAAGGTTCCAGAATATACACAATTTGTAAAGTAGAAATATTTGAGGGATTCAAACGGTCTGCTATTATATCGTATTGTCATAATGTCATAAAATATATTTTTAGTTTAAACAAATTCTTGTTCTGCTGCAAATAAAAAAAGTGTTATTATATGACAAACTAATAAACATAGTTCAAAAAGTCTTATTAGTTTTCAACTTTTTTGTTTGAAACCCAGCAAAAATTTGCTTAAACTAAAAATATATTTTATGACATTATGACAATACGACCTAATAGGAGACCATTTGAATCCCTCAATTGTATAAATTAACCAAATCAAGTGAACCAAATAAATGTTTTTATACAAAACGCAAAACTCTTGCACAGTGGTTTACAAACTTTTTTTTGGAAATAATTCGGTATCTTGGTAATTATTTGATATATTGTTACGAAATTGTACATGGTTTGAACTGAGGTGTTTTCGAGTTGATTTACGTTTGTTCTGCTTCCTAGCGATATTGGGGGCCAGTGCGTAGACCCTCAAAGTGGGTCACCTCGGGTCTAAAATTTTTTAAAAAAAATCCATTTATGATCCGAATGAGCTGAAATTTTAAATATAAATAGTCCTTGAGAAGGTCTAAAAAATAGTGTTGATTATCTCTATTAGTTGAAGAGATATCCAGGTTTATTGATTTATTTTTGTTTTTAATTTTGTTTGATATTTTTATGGTTTTTTAGATATGGCCAAAATATCAGCTATATTGGTGATAAAATTCTAAATAAAATAAAAAAACTTACTAACAGTTATTTGTTTCCTATGAAAAGTTATACGCATCCAAAGTTGGAACTTGTAAAAATGGCCGGTTTTTAAGTTTTTTTTTTCAAAAAAGCCCATATATTTTTTCTTTTGTAGAAAAAATTTTCTTCGGGACTATATAGAATTTGTATATGATCCGGAAAGATAACTTAATGCAAAAGCGTGTAAAGAAAAATTTGGCTCACTTAAGCGGACATATCACCCCCAGACCTATCTAAACTTGGCAAATTTAAAAAAAAAATATGGTTTGAGTAAAAAATTCTAAAAAGGCAAAGCACAGATCCACGAAAAAGCTCCATGCTTGTATAACCCCATATGTTTCTTAAATACCTACTAAGTATTTTTACTATCACACGGTAAATAACGACACAGTAGGCACTTTTCTGAAAAAACTCAGTTTTTGGAACACATTTTCCCAGTTTTAGGAATTTCGGTATTTGAAAATAAAAAATGTCAAAAATTCTAATGCCATTAATTTATGGACATTTGAGTCTATATTGGTTCCAAATTTTGTTATAATATCTTTAACTGTTAAAATTTCACATTAATTCAAATTTTATATTTTTATTTGTGGAAAATCACCATATTATATTTTTTTAGTTTTTAAGGTAAATAAAGTCCCAAAAATGTATAAAATTATTTAACTTTACTAAAATATCAATCTTCAAGTCATAATGTTTTCAAGACTATAAAATACTTACATAAAAAGCCTTTCTTTACTCCCCAGAAGTTCCACAAACCTTGCCCCCTTTGACAAATTTGTACGCTTTTTCATATAATGCTTACAAGATTTTGTTAAGAATGTTAACTTAACTTAACATATCAAATGTAAATTTTGAATTCAAACACATACACTGACTTAACAGAAATTTTAGTGTAACAGATTTTTGCACGCATTATATGAAAACACATTTTTGTAGACCTTATCAAGGACTATTTATATTTAAAATTTCAGCTCATTCGGATCATAAATAGATTTTTAGCGATTTGAGGGGCTACGCACTGGCCCCCATTATCGACAGACCATGTGAAATTTCATAACAATATATACAATAATTCCCAAGATACAGAATTATTTCCAAAAAAAAAAGTTTCTAAACAACTGTGTCTTGTTGATAAGGTTTTTTTGGTATTGAAAATGGTCAATATTGGTTCATGATTTCACCTAGTCCCCATACTAATGTCCCCCCGGAATACAGAGCAGACATAAATATGTTGATTATGCGGCAATCCTAATAAAATTTTGCACAAATTAGTTATAAGTACTCTGAAATTATACTGTAATCGGGCAACATTTGTCCCTAGTCCCCATACAAGTTCCCCCTTGACTTGAACATTCATAATTGTCTTACAATAATTAATATCGTGATGAAAATGGATATAACAAGTTTTATATGCAATTCTTTATACCAACTTTTATCAGGATCGGTCCATAATTGACCCTTTCCCCATATATAATCACTAGAGTAACTTCGGGTATTGTGGACTATGCGTCTAATGTGGACCAGTGTCTTTTTTCAGAAACTATTGAAGGTATGATAAAACTGATTTGTCGTACATTTTACAATTTGTTTGAAACGACAATTGCACATTTGCTTTCATGAGTTATTGATATGTTGACTTTTTATTCTTGTATTGAAATTAATGCGCCTGCTCAACATTTTTTTCGGTTCAAGTAAGAAACAGAATTTGGTACTGTTACTTGGTAGAATTTAATGTTTGGTTGTTTTATATAGTTGGACACGTAGTTTTGCATATATTTGGTAAGAATTTAAGCACATTTAGATTATTAGGTAAAAATAACTTTTTACCACTGTAACCCAAGTTCGTGTAATGTGGACCACTTAAATTACTTGATTATGTACTACTGGTCCATATTACCCGACAATAACTATGTACTTTGTAAGCAATCTATCTAAGCCAAGAACACGACTTTTTAGTTTGTATTAATAAAAATATATTGAAATTAAATTTTTTAATCATTCATGATTAGCTGGTTCATGAATTTTATGTATTAAATACTAGTCCACATTACCCTCATATAGTGGTCCATATTACCCTCCAATTTTTTTAATGCTGATTTTTGGGTTCCTTACAATATTTTCACATAAATTTTTTATCCTTTAACGGAAAAAATATTCAACTGCAAAAACCATTAGAGAATACATTAGCTAATTAATTGCTTCACAACTCTTCTAATATCCATATATATTGTGGCCAAAATTTAGAAAAAACAAAACGGTAGTCCACATTACCCGAAGTTACTCTATATCAAAAAACAAAAATATTATTTTCTTATATTGATGGTGGGTACAAAAGTTTCGGCACAGCCGAATATATAACACTCTTACTTGTTAAAACGTATTTCAAACATAAATCAATTTTAATCTCTTTTCGAAAACCAGTACATACATTTTTATTCACATTCGCTTATTAATTTTGAATAAAATACATTTTCCGTTGTTAAATAAACAATAAATAAACAATTGATTTCTTATTTCCAGTCAATTTAATTTTGGAATTCCATCCAACAAGATGTACGTGAATTTAATTAAATCATTTGTAATACTCTTGCTATTCTTAGCAGCTGCGTGCAATTGTCAAAAGCCTAAAGTTAAAGAGAGAGTTTCATCAACAAGATTCAATTGCGGAAAATATGGTTGCGGAGGAAAATAACAGGTGGAATGTAAAACAGCTTGTCTATCACTTTACTTTACTGCAGTCGATTTAAAAACATAAGAGGTCTGATGAAATACACTTCATCGATCAGCTGTCAATATTGTAAAGGTTATCAACAAAAGTGAACTTGATCATGATCGTAAATGCATTTATAATGCACAAAACCTAGAAATCTAGAAATTATTTTTTTTAAATTAAACTTGAGAATGCTGAGAAACTTGTTAAATTATGTTAAAATATACTTTGCTTAAGTTGATTGAAGATGTTTATTGCAACGTAATTAGGGATGCCAATCCCGAAATCCCGATCCCGAAAATCCCGGGATTTTTCGGGATCGGGATTTCCCGAATCCCGGGATTTGTGAAAAAGAATCCCGGGATTTTTCGGGATTAACAAATCCCGATATATTATGAGATTTTTGATATTTTAGGAAGATTTTTGAAGCACCCAAAATACTTAGAAAGCTAAATTTCAGCATATTTTTTATAATACTAATCTCGCTTCAAATCCAAACGCAGACAGATTTTTTCATTTGAATCGGAGAGCAGCACGTCTCCCTTGCATTAACAGGCTTTTACACAATTTACACTTTTACGAAATTTATGTTCAAGTTATTTTCTAATGGGGACTAGGGGCAAATGTAGCCCGATTTCCGCAGTACTTTACAGTATAATTTCAGAGTATTTACAACTTATTTTGTGCAAAATTTTATAAGTATTGCCGCATAATCAAGATATTTATGACTGCTCAAACAGTACTCCGGGGGACAATTGTATGGAGCTAGGGGAAATCATGGACCATTTTATTTTAATTTAACGCATTAGTTTTTGATTTGTTATGTTTTTACTTAAATATATTAATGATATAATAGTTTTTATTGTTGAATTTGATGATTTTGACGTCCCGAAGTCCCGAAAAATCCCGAAAAATCCCGGGATCCCGAAAAATCCCGGGGTCCCGAAAAATCCCGGGATCCCGGGATTTACATTTCTAAAATCCCGAATCCCGGGATTTGTAAAACCCAGTCCCGTTTGGCATCCCTAAACGTAATCAATCACATAACAAAACTTGATAATAACTGTGAAAAATATTCAAAATAAAACTGATTGTGAAATAAAAAATTAATTGTTTATTTAAAAATGTAAAATGTATTTTATTCAAAATTAATAAGCGAACCAATTTGCAAATAGGCTTGCCACATTTGGGTATTTGAA
This sequence comes from Calliphora vicina, assembly GCF_958450345.1. Lineage (NCBI taxonomy): Eukaryota > Metazoa > Arthropoda > Insecta > Diptera > Calliphoridae > Calliphora > Calliphora vicina. Next base: position 96,606,337 of record NC_088782.1, read on the forward strand.
CAAAATTTTGGGATTTTTAAATTTTATTGGGGCCAGGAGATTTTAAGGGAGTAAAGTTTTAAGAATAAGATGGTAACGTAGAGAGTAAAAAAATTTTAATTTTATTTATTTATTGAATCTGTCTTTTATCGACCTTACAATAAGTATATAAATAAAATTAAATCTATTTGCTCTTCAACAAGAGAGCCTTCATGGTTAACTGGCGCTCATCTTAGCGGGGTGGTTGATCTGCTCTACGGAGCCTGGATCGGGTTTGGATCTGCACAAGTTGTCTTGTAAGCGTATTATGATGGTTTCACAGCTATAGAATATATTTCTTACGGACTTTCTTGAACTCTTCCTTTACCAGTGTCACTTCTAAGTCCCTGTGGATGTTTTCATTTTTTATATACCATGGTGCTCGTTGTCCAAAGAATTTTAGATTGGGCCCTCTGTATAAGATCAATACTGGTGTTGCTAGCCATTCCCCATAATTGAATTCCATATGTCCAAATTGGTTTTAAAACGGTCTTATACAGGATGGCTTTATATTCAAGGCTTAATTTTGATTGGTCACTGAGTAACCTTGGTTTCTATGTGTCGACGCCAAGTAAGCGCCGACACATTTCTCTGTAGAGAAATAAACAACTTAAATCAGTCTATTTGATTATGCACAATTGTGCTATGGGCTGCGCATTAATCATCTAGATGAATACCAAGGTAGGTTGTGGAGTGAGACAGGTGGGCAATTTCCTCTCCTTAGAGCGAACGTAACATGTTTACTTTTCAGCTCATTCACCTTTATCCGCCAGTTTTTCCACCAGACTCCACACTTACAAGATAATTTTGTAGTTAACTAGATGCCATGAGTGGGTTTTCGTGTGAGCTAATAATGGCGGTATCATCAGCAAATGTTGAAATTGTTAGTTTATCGCACGTAGACATATCGGAGGTGTGCATCAAATATAACGTAGGTCCTAGTACACTTCCGTGTGGAATGCCAGCTCTAATCTTGTATTCTCTCGTCACATAATCATCAAATCAATCAAAGTCTATTCGATAAATAAGATTCCAGCAATTTATGAGTACATAGTGGTAGTAAATATTTGATTTTATGTACTAGACCTTGTCAAAAGCCTGAGCAACGTCTAAAATGACTGCAGAACAATATTTCTTTAATTCAAAAGATTTTTTAATCTCTCCAGTTAAACGATTGACCTGTTCATGATGTTCACGGAAACCAAATTGGTGTATTGGGATAATGTTTCCATCATTAAAGACAAACAAGGGCGTAGGCTAATAGGTCTATAAGAAGATGGCAGTGTTAAATCTTTATCCAGTTTAGGTATCATTATTATTTGAGAAATTTTCCAATTTTTTGGATAAATTCCTAGTTTCTAGATCGCATTAAACAATATAGAAAATACAATTATTGCCACATTTGGTAGGTTTTTAATCATTGATGGCGTTCTTAAATCATATCCCGGTGATTTTTGCAAGTTTAATTTATTTTTAATTACTCTATTAACATGCTCAGGACTAATATCGAATTGGGCTGCATTAGCCATTTTTGAAGCTGGCAATTCTTCTAGCTCAAACTCATTTTCCGTGGAATTGTGTTGCAATACTTCACTTAAATGTTCAGCAAATACTGAGGCTTTTCTATGCCCAGGTTCCGTCAGCTTTTCTTAAAGCGCTTTCTGCCTCTACCGGTGGCTTAATGTTCCTCGTTGCCTTCCAAAGAGAGTAATTTGTGTATTTTATACTCGTCAAACTTTTAATAAAATCCTCGATCCTCTTCTTTTCAGTTTTCGTACTGCTGTGGACAGCCTCTGCTTTGCAGCAGGTGATCTATTATTCTGCCATTCTCTTCTGAGTCTTCTTTTTTCGAGAAGAATTCTTTCAATATCCGAATTTGGTACCTAGAGTGTTCCAGAGCCGAAACAATCAATGACGTGATGTCATTGACGGTCCTATGTATGTCTTCCTCATACTGTAAATTAGGATTTGTGTGATGACTGCTGATATATTTCCTATATTTTAGCCAATTTGTCTTAAAATACAAAGAGTCCTTAGGAAATCATGGGATATTTGGTTTCTCACAATAATTAATAATTACAGAAGAGTGGTCAGAAGATAGATCATGGGATATTTCTGTGGATATTGCATTTCGAATAATATTTCTACATATGGCGAAGTTTATTAGATCAGGAATTTTCCTAGGATCAGTTGGCTAATAAGTTGGGTGTCCAGAAGACACGAAATCTAAGCAATTTTTGCAGCTGTCTACCTCTGGGATTTACCAATCGCGAACCCCAATATGTATGTATGTTTGGCATTGTAGTCTCCACATGCCAGAAACCGATCTCCTAGTGTTATAAAGAATTCTTCAAATTTCTCCTTGGTCATCGAAAAACGTGGTGGGCAATATATAGAGTTCAGAGTATTCAAGGCGAATTGCTTGCATATAATCCTTTGAAAAACATAGTGTGTCAATCGGTTTCTAATTATGATACCGGTACCGCCATGTGCCTTACCATCCGGATGGTTTGTGTAATAAAATGAGTATCCTGATATATTAAAGTTGTATCTATTTGTAAGATGTGTCTCCGAAATTAACATCATTATTTAACATAAAATGGTATATTTCCGATTTGTGCTGGTTTAAACCATTTGCATTCCACAAAGATATCTTTAAAAAATTAATTTTCTTGTTAATAGAATTTGAATCATTTGGTTCTGTGCTCTCAGAAGCTCTTGTATTGGGTTTTGCATGGATGACATGAAGTTAGTCATATTTTGATTAAGAGAGGAAATATTCTCAGTAAGTGCTTGCATAAGGTTTACCAACCCTCCCATATTTTGCGAGACTTTTGGCTTTTGATAACTCGTTTTTAAAATACTGGCTTATGAGCTGGCTCCACCATTAATTGTAGCTTCTTTGTTATTTTCCTGTGATATTGGATGAGCCGCATTTATTTTTTCATTTGAAAAATCTACTCCAGAGTGGTCTAGATGTGGATACCGAATATGTCGGTGTTGATTTAACTATTTCACCTCTCAACAGCTTTTATCTCTCTCTTAGTCTTTTTAGTAACTCCTTGTAGACCGTGCATCCGTGATAATTAGCAGAATGATCTCCACCGCAGTTACCACATTTTCTACTGAGACCATTCTTAACTATATCACATTGTGACGAAGAGTGCAGGCCTCCACATGCAACACATACTGTGCGTAGGGTACAATAATTTCGTGTATGTCCAAATTCCTGACAATTACTAAATTTCAACTTGGCATCGTTAAATCAACTTCCCTATCTATAAGGTTCCAGAATATACACAATTTGTAGAGTAGCAAATGAATATTGTATAAATTAAAAACGGAATAGCAAACATATTTACATATATGTATATCGTCCCCTCAATAATACAATAGTGTATAATTATTATACACCATTATTTTTTTATTGCATAATAAGAATCTACATAACTGATTCTATATGTGGTCAAAATTTGAAATTCTACTTCCACAAAGTGGGTCAAAAGATCAATTGAATTATCACTTTTGTTCTACACCATTTCCAATTGTATTTCAGAAGTTTCTAATTGTATTTCAGAAATTTCCAATTGAATTTCAGAAATTTCCATTTATATTTCAGAAATTTCCATTTATATTTTAGAAATTTCCAATTATATTTCAGAATTTTCTAATTATATTTCAGAATTTTCCATTTATATTTCAGAAATTTCTAATTGTATTTCAGAAATTTCCAATTGTATTTCAGAATTTTCCAATTGTATTTCAGAAATTTCCACTTGTATTTCAGAATTTTTATTTTATACTTAAAAAGTTTCCAATTGTATTTCAGAATTTTCCAATTGTATTTCAGAAATATCCATTTGTATTTCAGAAAATTCTAATAGCAATACCAATGGATATTTCTGAAATACAAAAAGAAAATTCTGAAATACAATTAGAAACATTTTAAATATAAATTAAAAATTCTGAAATCCAAATGGAAATTTCTGAAATACAATTGGAAAATTCTGAAATACAATTAGAAAGTTCTGAAATATAAATGGAATATTCTGAAATATAATTAGAAAATTCTGAAATATAATAAGAAATTTCTGAAATATAAATGGAAATTTCTGAAATATAAATGGAAATTTCTGAAATTGAATTGGAATTTTCTGAAATATAATTAGAAATTTCTGAAATTCAATTGGAAATTTCTGAAATACAATTAGAAACTTCTGAAATAAAATTGGAAATGGTGTAGATATCTACTAACACAAAAATTTTAAACTCAATTATTTCGAAAAGGCAAAAAAATTAAACACTATTGTTTTATTAAGGAGACGATATATCATTGCCACAATTTGCTTTATTTACGAATTTTTACAAGAACTTTCTTTTGCTGGTTATTCATTTATCGTAGTCTGTGATAAATAAGAAAGTAAGGGAGGGGTTTTCAGATCATTCATATTTTTTAACGTAATATGTTTCACAAGTTATAAATTCCGATAAAATTATAAAGTTAAGTTATTATAAATGCGGTTTTCATTATACTATAGACATTTAAATAAACATACACGTATTCCTGTCTTTATTATTATGTATTTCACAATCAGTTTTATTTCAATAGTGCATCCATAAAGATGTATGTGAATTCAATTAAATGGATTTTATCATCATTGGTATTATTTACAACATCATGTAATTGTCTACGACTTGAAGTCCATACACAAAGTGTAACTACAACTTTACGCAATTGCGGAAAATATGGATGTGGGAGAAATACTTAGTTGATAGGTTTGGTTTATATGAAATAAACGATTCCTAGCAACAACCAATTCTGAAATAATTCATAGCAAATTTTTGTAATACACAATCGTGATTGCATTTCTGAATGTACAAATTATAAAATCTGTAGCAATTAAATATTTAATAATTAATTTCAGATGTATACAAATATTAAATGCAAAAATTAAAAATAAAACTTTAACATTATTCTTTTACTTCTTTAACTGTTTGTCAATGATCAGAGAAACGGAAAAATGTGCCGATTTTCTCGATTTTAAATAGCAACCGAATAGGATCTATAGCGAATATATTGATGTACGGTAAGTTGACAGGCGGACATTGCTATATAGACTCCGCTATCTATAACGATCCAGAATATACTTTGAGGGGTCGCAAATGAAAAAATGTAGAAAATACAAATGGAATGGGGTGCTTCGCCACCCCATATCGTAGTAATATGAAAACAAGTAAGAGAGCTATATTCGGCTGTGCCGACACCAAATTATACAAATAAAATACAAATTTTAAATATTTTTAGGTAAACAAAATTTTTTTTTTTTTCCAAAGTTGTTTTTTTAATTTTTTGTAAATTTTTTTTTTTTTGAATTGTTATTTTAAAACTTTTTTTTTAATTTTTTAAATTTAAAAATTTTTTAATTTTAAAAATTTTTTTTTGGTTTTTTAAATTTTTTCTTGGTGAAAAAAAATTGGGTTAAAATTTGGTTGTCCTGGTTTTTTCCTCATATCTCAGCCATTTGTGGACCGATTCTGCTGATTTTAAATAGGAAACTTCTCGGAAGCATGTCTGACAGAATTATTGATGATTTGGATCTCGAAGATATCTGGGGTCTTCAGAAAATTGATTTCAACAGACAGACGTACATACAGACAGACAGACGGAAAATTATTTTGTGGAAATTACAAACGGAATGACAAACTTATATATAGCTTTCTCACGAAGGTGAAGGGTATAATAAGTAAGAATGTTATATTTGACTGTGCCGAAGCTTAAATTTTACATTACTACAATATATGATAATGGATTTTCCGTATGTGGTCTTATACAGGAGCCATGCACAATTACACAGGTTAACAGCAAAAAAAAAGGCTTGACTAACCACTATATAGATTTGATATATCAGGGCTACCTAAGTACAAAAAATTTAAAATTTTTAAATTTTTAAGTAAAATTATAAATTTTGTTTCTCCATAATTTCTCCACATAATTAATCATAACTCAAAAAGGGTTAGTCCGATGTTATTAGAATAAACACAGGAAAGTTATGATTTATACAACCGTTAATCCGTTTATATATTGTGTTTTAATCAACTCAGTAGTTTTAGAGTTATAATAACAAATTGAAGCAAAAAATATATTTTTTATGTAAAAATATCAAATATTTTTATTTTAAAAAAATCATGAAAAATCGAAAACGGAACAGAAATTGTTCATATTTATTACTTTATCGCAAAGCCGTGTATAATAGCAATAAAATGAGATATCGATGATAAAAATCCATGGATTATTTTCGAATTTATTCACAATTAAGTGAATTCGCTCATTTTCACAAAATTTATATCATATCTCATATCTGTGTGTTATTAGATATGAGATTTGAAATACTTGTTGTTAGTTTATTATGTAGTGAAGATACAATAAATAAAAAACGTTTATATCATTGCAACAGTGCATTATTTTCTAATCATAACGGAAGTATAGGGGTTTTCAGCTCATTCATATTTAATATTGTAGGATATACTAACATTAGTAATTCGAATAAAATACAATAATAAATAATATTATTATAGATGTGGTTTTAATTTAAATATATGGGGCATTTCATGTCAAGTGAACCAACTTTTGAAATCGATGTCTTCCGATCGGGATGAAATTTGCACCAAGGTTAGCTCTATTGGATAGTAACTCAGACACAATTTTTCAACAACATCGGTCGAGAACTCTCTGAGTTATAGGGGGTAAAATTTTGACAATTTGGTCAAACAGGGGTTTTTTCTTATCCATGTAACTTATTACCTATTGTTCTTAGCAAAATGTGTCCCAAATAGTATAGATAGCTATTTCTTCGATCTTTCGAAAAAAAATATTTAAAAAAAAAAATAAAAAATTTTTAATATTTTTTTTCCGAAATCAAAAACTTTTTTTTTTTTTTTTTTTTAAATTTTTTCTCTTTTTTTTTTTTTTTTTTTTTTTTTTTTTTCTTAAAATAAAGTTTAGATATTTTCCTTGAACACCTACTTGGTCGCTTAGTGGGATGCGAGTGGGATATCTATCAAAATAAATATTTTGTAACTCAAAACATAAAATTTTTGACTTTTTTTGCAAAATCAAAAACTTTGTTGACTTTTTTTTTTCAAAATGGACCCTTTTTTAATCTTTTTTTTTAGGTCAAACAAAAGCTTAGATATTATCCTTGAAGACCCTTTTGGTCGCTTAGTGGGATGCGAGTGGGATATCTATCAAAATAAATATTTTTTAACTCAAGACTTACAATTTTTGACTTTTTTTTTGCAAATACGATTTTTTTTGTAGTCAAAAGAAAGCTTAGGTCCATTCCTTTAAGATATTTTTAGTCCCTTAGTGGGATTCGAGTGGGATATCTATCAAAATAAATATTTTGTAACAATTTTTTAATTTTTTTTTGCAAAATCAAAATTTTTTTCCAATATGGGACTTTTTTTTAAAAATTTTTTTTTGCTCAAAAGAAAGCTTAGGTCTTTTCCTTTAAGACCTATTTTGTCACTTAGGAAGATGTGAGTAGGATATCTATTAAAATAAAAATGTTGTAACTCAAGACATTCAATTATTGACTTTTTTTTTGCAAATTCGAATTTTTTTTCAAAATGGGCCCTTTTTTAAAAAATTTTTTTTAGTCAAAAGAAAGCTTAGGTCCATTCCTTTAAGATATTTTAGGTCCCTTAGTGGGATACGAGTGGGATATCTATCAAAATAAATATTTTGTAACTCAAGATATACAATTTTTGATTTTTTGGCAAAATCAAAAACTTTTTTGACTTTTTTTTAAAATGGGCCCTTTTTGTAATTTTTTTTTTTTTTGCTATAAAAAAAGCTTAGGCCTATTCCTTTAAGATGGTTTTGATCGCTTAGTGGGATGCGAGTGGGATATATATCAAAATAAATGTTTTGTAACTCAAGACATACAATTTTTGTGTTAAAATATTTATTTTGATAGATATCCCACTCGCATCCCACTAAGGGACTAAAAATATCTTAAAGGAATGGACCTAGGCTTTCTTTTGAGCAAAAAAAAAAATTAAAAAAGGGCCCATATTGGAAAAAAATTTTGATTTTGCAAAAAAAAATTAAAAAATTGTATGTCTTGCGTTACAAAATATTTATTTTGATAGATATCCCACTCGCATCCCACTAAGGGACTAAAAATATCTTAAAGGAATGGACCTAAGCTTTCTTTTGACTACAAAAAAAATTTTAAAAAAAGGGCCCATTTGGAAAAAAAATCGTATTTGCAAAAAAAAAAAGTCAAAAATTGTAAGTCTTGAGTTAAAAAATATTTATTTTGATAGATATCCCACTCGCATCCCACTAAGCGACCAAAAGGGTCTTCAAGGATAATATCTAAGCTTTTGTTTGACCTAAAAAAAAAGATTAAAAAAGGGTCCAAAATTTTAAAAAAAAGTCAAAAAAGTTTTTGATTTCGGAAAAAAAATATTAAAAATTTTTTATTTTTTTTTTTAAATATTTTTTTTCGAAAGATCGAAGAAATAGCTATCTATACTATTTGGGACACATTTTGCTAAGAACAATAGGTAATAAGTTACATGGATAAGAAAAAACCCCTGTTTGACCAAATTGTCAAAATTTTACCCCCTATAACTCAGAGAGTTCTCGACCGATGTTGTTGAAAAATTGTGTCTGAGTTACTATCCAATAGAGCTAACCTTGGTGCAAATTTCATCCCGATCGGAAGACATCGATTTCAAAAGTTGGTTCACTTGACATGAAATTCCCCATATATATAAGACATACATACATATGGCCTTTATAATTATTTTCAAATCAGTATTATTTCAAAAACTCATCTAAAAAGATGTATGTGAATTTAATTAAATATATTTTATTACTACTGCTATTAACAGTCACCTCATGTATTTCTGAACGAGTTAGACTCCATCGAAAAAGAGTAACTTCGACTTTACGCAATTGCGGAAAATTTGGATGTGGAAGAAAATAGTTGACATCTAAATATCTGTCTACCAGTTAACCCAGCCTACTTCGAAATGTTTGGATTAAATGAAATAAATAAATCCTAGCAACAAACAATTCTGAAATGATTCATAGCGAAAGATTTTAATACGCAATCGTTGTTGATGCATGGCATATTTAAGTAATTGTGAATGTGCAAGTTATAAAATCTTTACAAATTACTTAACAATTAATTTGAAACACAAATAAAAAATGTAAAAAAAAATTTTAGAAATTCTTTTAAATTTTACTTTTATTTTTAAATAATTATTTTGACCATAGAAATGGAAAAATGTGACACTGAAAAATATTGTTACGAAATTGTACTTGAATTCAAATATAACGATTTATTTCAAATAACAGTGCTGTAATAGCAAACTGTAACATATCTGTGGGCATTATTAAATAAAAGCTTTCAGTTGATTTGATCGTAAGTTGGCAACGCTGTATTCGAATTCGAATATTCAGTTAAAGAACATTGTAGAAAGTACACCACAGATGGCGTATGTATTAGTAAGATCTAGAATATTCGAATTTTGACAGTTAAAGAACAATCTAGAGTGCAGATGGCAGTGTTATAAATAGTGGCAGAGGTTACAGTCGTGAGTCAGTTTATCAGAGACGCTATTTGAATAAACAACAACTGAGTGCCTTAAAGTGTGATGTATTTTTCAACTGAATTCGTATACATTATAAAGTGTCTGTATTTTTGAGAATTTATAAACGTGTATTTAAAAACATTGAGTGACTATTTAATTCTGTTGTTGTACATTTTAAATAAATAAAGAGTTGTTACAATTTTCAAACTACTAAACGGCTTTTATTTGCAATCAAAAGTATCCGGTTTATTTAAAGAAAATAAACCAAACGTTTTGAAAAGGTTAAAACGTAACAATATCTTCCATTTGTATTTTCGTTAATATCGAAAAACTCCAGCAACTTTACTAAGCGAAGCCATTATAGGAGAAAATCATTACAAACAAACGCTCCAAGGTCTGCTATTCAAAAAATCTTTCTTATGTGAATCAATCATATTTTCGACATAACCGAAAGATAAAGGGCTGGCAGCCATTTTTTGGCGATTATTCACAACATTTTGTCGTAGTTCAATATTTTTAAAAATAACCCGACTGATTCTAGTTTGTTAGAAAAGTTCTACGTTAGTGGAGAGGGTAGATTGGGTCAGTTTTTGTGAAAATTTTACTACAATAATTGAGATATAAATGAAAAAAAAAATTGGTTAAAAAATTTTAAAGTTATTAAAAATTCGCCAGACCATTAACATGTCTCAGGCCACTTGAACAAGAAATTTAGGTAATTTTTACTGAAAATATTTCTTTACTTACTTGTGTATTAGTTTTTGTCTTCGTATGATACCGCTAACCTATTCGCAATTATGACCAAAAAAATTTGATTTTTTAAGGGCAGTTTCAAAACTCCATTTTCAAATTTTTAAAAATTGTGTTAAACAAATTTAAAAATTTGTTGATCATGTCTCAGGGAGTTTATTGAGATTATAATAACGAATAAAAATATGAAAAAATGATGTCAGGAGGTATTGACAGTTTTTCCGTATCTGCGATTTAAATTTTGGGATTTTCTGCAAAAATAAATTTTTGGAAGATATTTTGGCGATTGAGCCCAATTTCTGTACGGTTATGAATTTTAAGTAAAATCTATTCATTATATTATAGTCCAGATAATTCTAAATATAGTCTGAAGGTTTTACTAAAATCGGAAAACGTTAACCTTTAAATAGTGAAGGTCTAAGGTAAAATTTTTCATTATTTGGAATTTCTAATGGAAAGATAGCGAAATGTTATATATTTTTGGGCCGATTTTAATGAAACATTTACAATAACAGCAATAAATTGGAAATTAACCCTTAATAGCACTTGGGGTCCAACTGACTCTCAACTTTTAAAATCACGAAAAACACAGTCATTTTTACCACAAGTTCTCTTAATTTCCATTTTTGTAATATTATTGTAAATTTTAAGGTATAGTTTTCGCAAGTTTCATTAAAATGAGCCCAAAAATTTATAATATTTCGCTATATTTCATTTACAAATTCCAAATATTACGAAATGTTACCTTTGACCTTCACAATATAAGGGTTAACGTCCGATTTTAGTAAATATTTGAAACTGCCCATAGGTTAGCGGTATCCTACGAAGACAAAAACTCATACACAAGTAAATAAAGAAATATTTGATGTAAAAATTATCTTTTATTTAAATATTTCTCAAAATATATTAATTGTTTCTCTAAATTTCATGTTCAAGTGGCCTGAGACACGTTAATGCTCTGGCGAATTTTTAATAACTTTAAAATTTTTTAACCAATTTTTTTTCATTTATATCTCATTAAACGACAATTACGTATACACTTCGATTCTTTTGCATTTACAGTGCACTCGCGATATTATGAACAAATTAAAACCAAGCCAGTTCACTTTTGCAAGATTGCTCATATTTGCGAATGTCATCTAATTCCCATCTATAGCTAGTTAAGTCCAAAAATGATTAAGCAGTTGAAATAGAATTTTCCCACTACCCTGTTGATTTAGATTTCAACTCTGTTCAGATAGATAAAATACGTTAAAAAAACAAAGATAAGCTGTTCATATTTTAAAAAGCTTTAAAATATGAACAACTTACTTCACTAAGTTCATATTTTAGAGTACCCTATGGAAGTAAAAAGTGTTCATATTTTGGGGTGTTCATATTATCGCGAGTGCTCTTTAATTGCAAAAGTATTTATTTAGTAGCAAAATTTTCACAAAAACTGAAAAATTTTAATTTTTTCGGAATTTTAGCTATAATACAGTTTGTGGGTCATTATAGGGTTAATCACCAAAAGATTTTTTTACTGTAATTTTCCTTAATATAAATGGGGCATTTCATGTCAAGTGAACCAACCTTTGAAATCGATGCACCGGGATGAAATTTGCACCAAGGTTAGTTCTATTGGATAGTAACTCAGACACAATTTTTCAACATGATCGGTCGAGAACTCTCTGAGTTAGAGGGGGCCAAAGTTTGACATTTTGGTCAAGCAGGTGTTTTTTCTTATCCATGTAACTTATTACCATTGTTCTTAGCAAATAGTTTAGATAGCTCTTTCTTTAATCTTTCGAAATAAAATATTTAAAAAAAAAATAAAAAAATTTTAATATTTTTTTTCCGAAACCATTTTAAAATGGTCCTTTTTTCTTAAAATAAAGCTTAGATATTTTCCTTGAACACCTATTTGGTCGCTTAGTGGGATGCGAGTGGGATATCTATCAAAATAAATATTTTGTAACACAAAACATACAATTTTTTACTTTTTTTTCAAAATCGAAAACTTTGTTGACTTTTTTGAACTTTTTTTTTTTCAAAACGGACCCTTTTTTAATTTTTTAACTCAAACAAAAGCTTAGATATTTTCCTTGAAGAACCTTTTGGTCGCTTAGTGTGATGCGAGTGGGATATCTATCAAAATAAATATTTTTTAACTCAAGACTTACAATTTTTGCCCCAAATAAATCTACACATTTCTGTAAAATAATGTAGCATGTTAAGGAGTTTTACAAATTTATTTCATATAAATTGTAAAATTTTACATATAAGTGACCTTTGACCACGATGCGCATGAGTTATATTTTATTCTTGAAAACACTCTGTATGTAGCTCACAATTTAAAAAATTGCAAATACTGCGTAAATACGTGTACGTAGTTGTGCAAAATACTTATACATACATACATATATGTATATGAATATATTTTATTTCTAATATGAAATATGTACATATGTATGTTGTGATTCACAATTTGATAATTATAAATTTATCATAGAATGTGGTAATTGTAAAAAACATTTTGTTTAATTTTGTTCAAATTGACATTTATATCTTCAGTATTCCCGCAAACATTACGACTAAAACTAGAAGACAAAATGCTGCTCCAATTACATAAATATTTAAAATTGATTCTTCTCATTGTGCTGTTGTATGAATATTCCAGACCAAATACTTTCCAAAATACAAAACATTTAATTATGAAAACGACTATGAATTGTGGCCGATATTCATGTGGACGAAAAAAATTGAAACGAAATTAATTAAACATTATGAAATATGTATTCAAAACTAAACTGTTCAACGTTTAACTCGAATTTGCTAGATTATAATAATTTGTGTTTAAAAAATATGGAAAATATACGAATACAAAATAAATTAATATTAAAAACGTTTTCCAACATACATAATAAAACTGTTTTAATTCATTCATGCAACTAAGTTACATGTGCATAATAATTCAAATTAAAAATAATTTAAAACTTGTTAGGTCTGTTCTTATAATATAAATGGTTTTATTTAATTTTAATAATTTATAAAGGCTTTTGTAATAAGGACGGGCCAATGTTAAAATGGAATAAAAATTAGCTGTGTTACGAAATAATTTTTTTATTTAAAAAGCCATTTTGTACGTCCGCCGCTCTTTCGAAATGTGGTACGGAACTGAGAGCTCCAATTTTCAATAACTCTGCCTTTTAAGCGCATAATTATTCGAACAATTTAAAAATTACCATTTTCGAATGACGTAAGTGCCGATTTTACCCATTCTTACTCCCTTGAAATTCTAATTTCCAAAAATCCCTTCTTAGTGGATCTACACTTCGTATTAGATACCTACTAGGGTATTCAATCGATTAATCGTTAATCGGTTAACCGATTAATTTTGGACGGTTAACTGTTCGAATAATTTGAAAATGCCGATTTTCAAATAATAAATAAACCGATTAATTTGTGTCGATTAACCGAAATTCCTTTTTTTGCACTTTAAAAAATTGTTTTGTATTTATTTTTCCGTTTCAATTCAAATACAAATTTCAAATTAAAATTAGATATTTTGTTTTTTTGAAAAGCTCGCATTTCGAATATCGAAGAAACCGGGGTTTTCTCTTCGAATAAGTCTGGTTATGTTTTAACTAATATTTATACTGCCAGTTTTCATATAAAAATAATTTTAACCGACAGTATAACTATTAGTTAAGGCATAAGCAGACTCCGTGTTAGTGTATTAAAAAATATATTCAAAATCCAACAAAAAAAATTAAAGAAATACTTCAACTATTTTAGAAGACTGTTTATATTTAGAAAATGTCACAGTGATCTGGATAGCCTGAAAATCGAGATACCCCAAAGCATTTAAACTGTGTTTTACTTATTCCTAAGAGATTATTTTATCTTCATAAGGTCTTAAAATTTACTGACGTTAACGTTCTTCTGATCAAATTTGACCCAAATAGAAAATAGATTTTTTTTAAAAAAAAAAACCTAACATAGTTGACATTTGAAATGAAATAAAATTCATAAAATATCAACCACTCACTTTTCGAAAAAATGAAATATTAATTTCAAAATGGGTCAAATTTGAACCGAAGACCTTGTGAAGGATAAAAGAAGTAATCAAAATTGTTTCAATCACTATTATTTTAATAAATAAAACATTTCTTCTTCTTATTTCTAGGCGTTTTAATATTTTTCCAAAAAACCGGTGAACCGGTTATTATAAAAAAAACGGATTTTTTATACCTTATTTGATGAAAAAACATCAAATAAGGTATTTAAGATAATTTTTGTAAACATATCGCCTATTTACTGCAACAACGTCATAACTCAAAATCCGGGTGTTTTGAACTGAGTAATTTAGTCTTTCATATAGTTTTATCAGTTTTCAAAAAAGTCAATTATTTTTTGTGTGAGAGTTTTTTGTTGTAAACATCAAAATTAAAATTCATGTTTTCTCATATATTTGACAAGTAAAACTTTGGGTTAAACACAGATTAGAAAGATACTAATATCTTCTATTTAAATCAGGTTTTATTTCAGATATCGCATGATTTGTTGAAAACTTATTTAAGAAATAGTAAAAAGATGTTTTTTGAATAATTAAAAATAGTTTCAATAACCCACAACAAGTGGCGCAAATCTCATAAAAAAAAGAATTTTAGTTTTTTTAAACATGCACGATTAAAAGGCATTTCAAGCTTTCTTCTGCTTAATCCAGACATAGGTCAAAAATCGAGGTTGTCCTGGTTTTTTCTCATATCTCAGTCATTTGTGGATCGATTTTGATTTCAAATAGGAAACTTCTCGAAAGCATGTGTGACAGAATTATTGAAGATTTGGATCCCGAAGATATCTGGGGTCTTCAGAAAATTGTTTTCAACAGACAGACAGACAGACAGACAGACTGACAGACAGACAGACAGACAGACAGACAGACAGACAGACAGACAGACAGACAGACAGACAGACAGACAGACAGACAGACAGACAGACAGACAGACAGACAGACAGACAGACAGACAGACAGACAGACAGACAGACAGACAGACAGACAGACAGACAGACAGACAGACAGACAGACAGACAGACAGACAGACAGACAGACAGACAGACAGACAGACAGACAGACAGACAGACAGACAGACAGACAGACAGACAGACAGACAGACAGACAGACAGACAGACAGACAGACAGACAGACAGACAGACAGACAGACAGACAGACAGACAGACAGACAGACAGACAGACAGACAGACAGACAGACAGACAGACAGACAGACAGACAGACAGACAGACAGACAGACAGACAGACAGACAGACAGACAGACAGACAGACAGACAGACAGACAGACAGACAGACAGACAGACAGACAGACAGACAGACAGACAGACAGACAGACAGACAGACAGACAGACAGACAGACAGACAGACAGACAGACAGACAGACAGACAGACAGACAGACAGACAGACAGACAGACAGACAGACAGACAGACAGACAGACAGACAGACAGACAGACAGACAGACAGACAGACAGACAGACAGACAGACAGACAGACAGACAGACAGACAGACAGACAGACAGACAGACAGACAGACAGACAGACAGACAGACAGACAGACAGACAGACAGACAGACAGACAGACAGACAGACAGACAGACAGACAGACAGACAGACAGACAGACAGACAGACAGACAGACAGACAGACAGACAGACAGACAGACAGACAGACAGACAGACAGACAGACAGACAGACAGACAGACAGACAGACAGACAGACAGACAGACAGACAGACAGACAGACAGACAGACAGACAGACAGACAGACAGACAGACAGACAGACAGACAGACAGACAGACAGACAGACAGACAGACAGACAGACAGACAGACAGACAGACAGACAGACAGACAGACAGACAGACAGACAGACAGACAGACAGACAGACAGACAGACAGACAGACAGACAGACAGACAGACAGACAGACAGACAGACAGACAGACAGACAGACAGACAGACAGACAGACAGACAGACAGACAGACAGACAGACAGACAGACAGACAGACAGACAGACAGACAGACAGACAGACAGACAGACAGACAGACAGACAGACAGACAGACAGACAGACAGACAGACAGACAGACAGACAGACAGACAGACAGACAGACAGACAGACAGACAGACAGACAGACAGACAGACAGACAGACAGACAGACAGACAGACAGACAGACAGACAGACAGACAGACAGACAGACAGACAGACAGACAGACAGACAGACAGACAGACAGACAGACAGACAGACAGACAGACAGACAGACAGACAGACAGACAGACAGACAGACAGACAGACAGACAGACAGACAGACAGACAGACAGACAGACAGACAGACAGACAGACAGACAGACAGACAGACAGACAGACAGACAGACAGACAGACAGACAGACAGACAGACAGACAGACAGACAGACAGACAGACAGACAGACAGACAGACAGACAGACGGACGGACATGGCTTAATCGACTCCGCTATCTATAAGGATCCAGAATATATATGCTTTATAGGGTCGGAAAATTATATTGTGGAAATTACAAACGGAATGACAAGCTTATATGTATATACCTTTCTCACATGTTTTTCACAAAAAGAAGAGAGTATTTCATTCCAAATATTTTATATGTAGTTTGACAGCATTTCGAACGAAATTTTTAACAGAGTACTTTGCTTAATATGAAATATATTGTGATTCACAACTTGATAATTATAAATTTATTATAGAATGTGGTAATTGTAAAAAAACATTTTATTTAATTTTTTCAAACTAACTTTAAGATCTTCAGTATTCACGCTAACACTACGCCTAAAACTAGAGGACAAAATGCTGCTCCATTTACATAAATATTTAAAATTGATTCTTCTCATTTTGCTGATGTATGAATATTCCAGACCAAATACTTTCCAAAATAGAAAACTTTCAATTACGAAAGCAAGTACAAATTGTGGCCGATATTCATGTGGAGGAAAACAAATTAAACCAAATTAATAAATAAATTCACCATGACATTAATTAAAGATTTTTTGATTATTTGTGTTTAAAAAAATGTAAAATATACATAGCTATATATAAAAAAAAACGATTTTTCCAACATAAAGATATTTATGCCAAATTCCTTTTGGAATTCGCCATGTGTCACTCAGTTCCTACTTACCAACGAAAAAATACTGGCTAATGAGAAGGCGGTCAAAAGTCATTTTTTATGGTTATGGATTTTAAAATTATGTTATTCATTTGAAAGTAGATACCAGTGAACATCGGGATCCAAAAAATTACAACTAAAAAAAGGTTCAAATTGCTTGAAAATCTCCTACTTAATGGAGCATAACTCCGTTCCCTCAAACCACGTCATAAAAATCTTGCATTCTCTTGTAGTCCGAACACTACCCTACACTCCTATATCCCATTTTATATCCGCCAGTTTCCGCCCGTGAGCATCAGAGAAATTTTTCTGATCCAAGGTCAGATATATTGTGCAAAATTTATGAATATTCAAGTTAAAATAGAATGTGAGTGTATGTAAGATATACCGGCTACTGTAATAGCCCTGCAGTTCATTGTACTAGTTCCGCTACGTCGAATTCGTTGGCCACTAAGAACTACTACTAGTGAATTTTCAACCCACTCGCAACGTTATTGACTGGTGAATTTAACACGGTGAAAAAATAAATTTTTGTGAGAGCGGTGTTGAACACATAACCTCTCGTTTTCTAGTCAAATGCTCTAACCACTAAACCACAGAGCTCTTATTTGTACTGCTCCCTAATTTTTATTAAGAATAACATGTGAGTCTACTCTCTATTTTTGCATTTTCTACATCATCACTGAGAATGAAAACACAAACGGCCACATTCAGCATTACATGTGGCCATCGAAGTGATATATTTTAGATGATTTTATTTTTCTTGAATTTATTTTCAAAAACTTAGGACAAATAACTGACTATTGCTTATTACTGAATATGCTGGTGAAATGTAGTGCAAGTGATAACCATTTAACTACCACTTTAGCAGCCACATCGAACTAGTTAATTGTAGAAGTAGTAATATAGCTAGTGCAAGGTTTCCAATTGGCACTTTTCAAACTGCTGAGAGGCTACTCCGCTATGAGAAGTAAATATCGCATATCTTAAGAACCATTAAGACGATATAGCTATGTCCGTCCGTCTGTCTCTCTGTTGAAAACACGATAGGGCCCAAATGAAAGGAGCTAGCTGGACATAAACAAGTTTTATATGAACCTAAATCTTTCTACTAACTTTTGTGATGATCGGTTCATATTTTAAATTTCATATTTTATATAATTTTACTAATTAGGCGTAAAGAGCTTTAGTTACAACTTTTGTACCTTTGTTGAAATTTTCCTTTTTGAATGGAGGAGATAGAGGGTTAAGATCTTCCACAAAAATTATACCCATAAAATTCCATAATATAGCTCTGACAATAAGAATTCTCTCAGATATTAACTTACAACAATTTTTTCAGTTAGTATACTGCCCCCTTCGATCAAAAACTTAAAAGTTTGACCCACTGTAAAAAAAAATTCAGATCAGGTGGACTATAAGTTTATTCCACAAAAATTATCTACTCAACATGCCCTTTCAGAATTATAGGGTCGCTATTCTGTACCAAAAATGCTGTTGGACAGTGTAATTACAGATGATGACTACTGCACTAACGAACACTCCATGGTGACTTAGCATCAGTGACTGAAGAATACAGATTTGACAGACGTCGCAAAAACAACATTGATGCCACAAACTATTAACATCGACCCGTATTTACTGGAAAACCCTTTATTATTATAGTTATTAAAATTATGTTATAAAAAAAACCTATAAAACCGCAATTTCACAATAATTTATTATATATAAATTCTAATAAGCCAACTAAGGAAATTATAAACGAACAACAAGTACAGAGTTCATTCTAATGTCTCAGTCGTTCATACCTCGTTGAAGAAAACAGTAGTATGTTGATCAAGATATATAAAATGGTGTTGTGGCTACTGATCGTCATCACTAAAGATATTTTAACAGTTAATGGATTTGACAGAGTTTTCGTAACTCCAAAATATAAGTTAATAACGAGAACAAATGTAAATTGTGGTCGCTATTCATGTAATTAATAGTCAAAAATAATTAAAATAAATTAAATAAATTAACCTAATCAGTAATTAAACAGTTGTGTAATTTCTTCACCAATTTTTTGGTATAAATATTTAATTGCTACGTATAGTCAAATGCATAATTATATTTCATTATAATTAAAAAACTTAACATTTACTATTGTTAAAGAATGTGTAAATTATTAAATAATATAAATCTTGTTAAATTAAATTCGAAACAGTAACAGCAACCTTGACATTTATGCTTGAAAATTATGCTCGTTCGTTGGTTGGGCAATGCTAAATCGCATCCTGAAAATATGCACTAATTTCATATATTTATTTAAAACGGTTTAACCGAAAATGTTTGTTTAAAAAAACCAGTTAACCAGTTAACCAGTTTTATTCAATACGAAAAAGGTATATTTAAATTTAGTTTTATAGACATTTTTGTTACAGAAAAAACAATTACATGTACTAAAGAATTCTTTAGCATGCTAGGAGGTCGCTTTCTGGCTTGTGGCGACTATAATGCCAAACACACTTACTGAGGCTCTCGACTAATGAATCCCAAAGGTAGACAGCTTTATAAGGCACTAGTTGATCGTACAAATGGTTTGAATATTGTGTCCCCTGGACAACCAACATACTGGCTTTCAGATTCTAAAAAAAATCCTAATGTCATAGACTTTGCCATAACAAGAAATATTAATCGAAATTCAATATCTACAGAAATATCATATGATTTATCTTCTGATCATTCTCCAATTTTAGTATCTTATTACGGGATTGCTAACACATTCTAAAAGTCAAATATTTCCTTAAACTAATATTATGGTCCAGCTTTTTAGATGCCTGTCCAGTTTCAAGCTAAAATTGAATTTGTCCAGCTAAATAGAAATTTTCGACAATAATATCCATAAATGAAAATTTATTTACTCTAATTAGTACAAAGTAATAACTTAACGTGTCATGTGGAATTTCTAATCATCGCCCATGTTCTGAAAAGCGCATATCGCTTAAAATTTGCGTTTTCGATTTGAAAACGCCAAACAGGTGTTCTGACAATCGAAAACGCTTGAAATTTGGCATTTTCAAAACGCTAGAGTTTGTAAATATGTATATTAGGGTGGGTCGATTTACCAATCAATATTGTGCCATCGATTTTTCGATAGCTTTTGTCATGAAGAAAAAAAATTTCCACTACGACATATCATAATAATAATTTTCGAAACTCCCAAATTTCAGAAAAAGTAAAAAAATTAGCTTTTTCTCAACTTTTATATTTTAAGGTTTTTTAAATCGACTGATTTAATTTTTACTTAAATACTACCTTAAATATTAAAAAAAAAATAGCAGATTTTTCCTATTACCCACTAAAAAATTTTAAACTTTAAAAGCGACCAAGTGGGGATTATAAGCCTAGATGAGGCATACAAATACTGTTTTCAAAGATTTTGAGTTTTCTTTCTAAACCCGTTAAAAAATTAAAGATTTTTGGCTCTCAGTTACCTATCTAGTTGTTGTCTATGTATAAATATATTCCTAAAAAATATTTACACAAAACCAAAATTAATATTTTCTCGGTCATGTTTTTAATGTACAGTTTTTTTTTTTTTTTGATTTATCCAGCTTTTTAAAACCCAATGTCCAGCATTTTGCGAATCTGAATAACTAATATACACATTTCCAATTCAAATATTGAACGACTTATTTTCGAAAAGAGAAGGCTCAGAAGAGAATGGCAACAAAATATATCACCTGCTGCAAAACAGAGGCTGCCTGCTGATAGTAAAAATCTGAAAAAAAGCCCTTCAGTTAGAAGAGGATCGCAGAAATGGAAATTACATTCAAAGTTTGACAAATACCAAACACACAAATTTTTCCCATTGCACTATAGTTCAAAGAATCACTTTTTCCGTGCGAAATTAATAACTATTGAAGTATTCTACTGTTTGATACCAAAATTGGACCATAGGTAGAAATACTTATATTTTCAACAAATTTAAGAAAAAATTAACCCTTTATCGACCATTAACCCATCAGGAGAAAAATAAAGTAAATTCATTGCTTTTGATTAGAAAAAATTTATTTCATATTAGTTTTCAGTCAAATTAGTTGAATCAGTAATTCATTTTGTAAACACATTTGATTGAAAATATTAATTGAAGTATCAGATAAAACTTCGCACAGTGGTATAGAAGAAAAAGAGGGAAATAAATTTCTAAATCCTTAGTCCTTAGTTAGATTTGAATAAAATTTTACATGCGCAAAGTGTTGAAAAGTTTAAATTTTGAATTTTGACCACATGGACCCACCAGGGGTGCTGCCAGCGTTCCCCATAGTAGGACACCTCGTGTATGTTCAATTTTTAAAACGATCCTATTTCTTCGTCTGTGTATTCTATCATCTGCTTCTAATGTATTAATACGTTGTGTACTGTGGATGTCATAGGTAACCTAAGATACAAATCTGAAAGCATATATCACTATTACGCCATATATTGTTTTCATTTCGAAAATTATCTTCCTTTCTTCTGCTTTTTTTACATTTTCCTTTTAAGTAATTGTAGACAAAATGGCGGATTTTTCATCCAATAATTTCTTACATCCCTTAGGAATAACAGGAGCACTAATTTTCTTCACAATATATTTAATAATAGCATCATACTTTGTATCTTTTGGGCGTTCTTTTAGCCAAATTTCAAAAAGTTCATTTTTTATAGCACAGTAACCTAGAACAAATTTAATTACTCAGAAAGTGCAAAAATGCGCAGTATGAAATAAAGTGAAATGAATTCACGACATTTCAATATATTTATTTCATTTTATTTCAAGTTTAACAAACGTTAACATTTTTTTAAAAGCTTCTATAAAGTTAAAGTTTTGTAATCAAAAGAAATTACTTTAAGGTTATGTTTAAAAATTGTAATTTTTAATAAAAAGGGAAATAGTTTCCAAATATTTAGGAAAGAAAAATTAAGTACTTATACGTCTCGTTGTTGTCCATTTTAAACATTATTTAAATTATTCGCACACTTTCCACAATTAACGGTTAAAATTTACAATATAATATTGATACTATTCAAAAATGTTTAAAAATGTATTGAAACTTTGACTTTGAAGTCGTGCTGTCAAGCAGTATTTTGTATTTTACAAAAACCAATTGCGAATTTGTTTACATTGGAGTTTTTGTAACAGGTTGACAACAAAAAGTAATGAATAATAACAACTTCTAAATTTGAATTTCGCACGGAAAAAGTAATACTTTGAACTATAGTGCACTGGAAGGCAATGAAAAATATCAAGCCACCGGTAGAGGGGCAAAGCTCTTTAAGGAAAGCTGACGGTACCTATGCTCGCAGCACAAAGGAAAAGGCTAAAATATTTGCCGATCACTTAAGTACAATTTTTCAACCAGACTCGCAAACAACTGTTTTTGAACTTAATGAGCCACCTATGTCAACATTATCAAATCATGACATATTTTTACTGGTTGCTTAGGTCAAATCACTGCATTTCCCAAAGCTTTAGGTTTTTATTTATTGTATCTTCATTATTTAAATAAAATATTTCAAATCTTATATCTAATAACAATAATTTAACTAATCCAGCCGTGTAGGACGAAACATTTTTTATTCATTGTTGCTCTGATTAAATCGGAATTCTTCCATCTTCCATCTTTGAGTTAGATCTGCTGTGTTCCTCCTTCTTAATCGAATGTGGCCAATGTTATTTACTATGTTACGGGCCATGTTTCTTGATCTCAGTATTTTCAAAAGGCACATTTAGATCTTTTGTGTATATTCGTGTTTTTGATATACCTGGAGGCAATTGTGATCATTCTTAAAAACTTATTTTGGAGTCTTTGGATTTTTTCAACATTTCACGCTGAGCCCAAAACACCATATCGCTTTTATGATCGAGTCATAAAGTAGAAGTTTCCCATTTAAACTAAGTACAAAGTTTCTGCCAATTAATTTGAATTGATTTCAATTTCATTTGAGACAACTTTGCATCTATGTACATTAGAGTGTCCCTTACACCCCGTTGCCACATGCAAGTAATTACCAAAAAATCCAAATTGTGACTTATATTTTTGTGATAAAAATAAATCACTGAAAATAACAGTTATAAAATGATTTTAAGAAAAAATTAATGAATAAAAAAATTAATTGAATAGCTTCAAGAAAATAATTCTCAAAAATTCATTTTTGTAAAAATGAGTTTAAATTTTTCTTTTTTGAGTTCTTTAGTGTTTTCAAAATTAAGCAGTAATAAATTTTTTATTAAAAATTTCGACTAACATTTTTTATATCGCTAAAATTACAACAGTTTGTTGGAATTTAAAAAAAAAACGTATAAAATCGTACATTTTTTTATTTCGTTTTTTCTTAGCATATAGTGTTGTTAAAAAGGCTGTGAAAAGATTTTTGCCACAACTTAAAAAAATGCATTTTAAAATAGGTCTACATTCACAATTTTTAATTAAATTTTGTGTATTATAGAGTAATAATGTTAAAGTTATGTTTCAAGACATATGAAATGATATTAATATCTTATATTTAATTAAAGAAATAGTCAAAATTTATTATATGGAAATCAAATTGTGCATCAAATCTTAACCAGAGTGCGCTAATATTATATAATTTTAAGCAAGATGAGGTAATACTTTATATACCCACTTATTTTTGTGACACATCTCTCTCAATATTTTTCTTATAGATTCAAATTCAACAACAATCTTAAAATTTACAGAATCTTGCCATTTTGTAATATATTTTTGTGCACTGCATTGCCAACTACTGCATTACCGAAAATCGGAGAATACAACAAGATGAAGTTAATTACTGTGAGTTATGTATTTTGAAGCTATTAATGAGACTTTTGGAAAATATGAGATACACATATTTATATCAACGTATAGGAAATTGTGTCTTCTTTTAAAAAATATATTAAATTTTTAAGAATTATAAATTTTTAGTCCAAATGCAAAAGTATGAAAGAAATTTGTGAATTCTTATTGAGAAACCCAAATTCCAAAAATCCCAAAAATTGTATTTTTTAGATTTTTGACTTTGTTTAAGAACATATTGGGTCATACAGGAATGGTTTTAATTTTTTAAAAGCATCTACAATGTAATAAGAGTTAATTTGTCTATGGAACTCGCAGATATAAAAGTTTTGAAATTATTTTTCTTTTATAGTTCTTCCAAAATGTTATCTTTGAGAAAACACATTATTTATTTTGTTTTTATTTTCTGTATAACTAAACATTAATGTAAGTACTTCTTTCGAAAAAATTCGTGAAAAAACTAATTTTTAAAATATTTTTAATTTAAAACTTTTGAATTAGTATATATTTTACAATTATTATTTTTTTCTATTACTAATATATTTGTTGGTAATTCAAAAATGTATATTTGAATAAAATAGAAAGAGATTTGGATTCACTATTAGAAAAAAATCCGGATTAAAGTAAGAACAAAACTTGAAATTTTAATTTTCAAATGTGAATATCTCATCAACTATAAGAGATAAAATATAGTTCATGCAATGTTTTTTATAGCAATCTTGTTGTAGATTCTACACCTATAAAAATCATTAAAATCAGATCGAGAACATAAATTTGGCATCATTTTTAATTTTTCATATACCCGAGATAGCCCATTTTGGAGCCCACATTCTAAAGTCCAAATTCAAATCTTAAACTCAGCTACACCTCCTCTATAGCCGTGGAATTTTATTAACTTCGGACTGTTGGTTTAGATGTTACAGATTTATTTCCACTTTTTTTTCATTCCCCCACTGTGCTCGAGAGGACATTTGTACGGGGACTAGGTGAAATCATAAAATTAGCAAAGAACAAAACACATTAATGAAGTCAAATTTATTGAAAGGTATGTATGTACATCGAATTCAATTTAACGTTCGTTAAAATCATCACTAAGATTTAGCCTAAACTTATGGCATTATGAGGAATTTAATTTTTAATAGTTTCATTATGTTAATTTATTCTGAAAAAGTTTTTAAGTAAACTCATCGTCCTCTATTATTTAAAATCATTGTAATTCTTAAAAATATTAATCTAAAGAGGTTTGTATTGTAAATCAGCAGTTTAGGTTTCAAATCAGACCAATGAATATTAAAACATTTCAAATTAACCGGTTCGCAAAAAACCGAGATTTCGAAGAAAACCCGGGTTTTCGGTTAACCGGTTTATAAACACTAATAGACACAAACTAACACAAACAAATCATACCAGCTTGTATGTTTTGTTATAATTAGGGGCTCGAAGTAACTGCTGCATCTCCCTACAGGTCATACTTATTCACAAATGTATTGCCCTGCCACTCGAGGTTTGACCCTCGCCATGACATCCTCTTCGTGACGTCCCAAACCAAACCTGCAAACTAAATTTCCCCTACTTACCGCCGCTTAATATTTAATTAACCAATCCTATTAATGATATGATGTTCAAATATTTCATTTAAACATTATAAATAGCGTCGTTTTTATTGAAAATTTTTAATTTTAATAATTTATAAAAATGCATGTCCAAAAATTTAATTTATAATTTTATTACAATTTTATTTCGGTAAGTACATATCGTCACCTAAAATGCAAAACAACGTATCATCAAAAAATTCGAAATTGATTTTATTATTGATTACGATTCACTACATCATATTACATATGTATGTGTCCAAAATTTTAAACTTTTACTATCAAAAATAACCAAGTTATAACCAAAATTGAAACTAAATAACGTATACGCTTTGAGTAATTAATTAATAAATTGTTTTTACCTTATTTTAGGTAGTATCCTAATTTTTATACCCTCCACCACCATAAGTGGTGAATGAGGGTATATATAAGTTTGTCAATCCGTGTGTAACATTGAGAAATATTCATCTGAGACCCAACAAAGTATATATATTATTGATCCTTATGAAATTCTAAGTCGATTGAGCCATGTCCGTCTGTGTAAAACACGCTCACGTCCAAAATACGCAAACAAACTTAGTAGAGATGCAAGAAAAATGTTTATTATTGACCTAAGCAGTTTGGTATTTAAAATCAACGAAATCGGTACAGTGGAACCAAAGTTATGAATTACTATGTGGGACAACCTCAAAAAAAAATTGATAATTTTCACATATTCTTAGTCATTTTTGTAAATATAATGCAGCTAATATCATAAAATTTTGCACTCGTTACTTTTATGATAAAGGGAGTAACTCTGGTGAAAATTATAAGAATCGGTCCATGATTTCTCCTATCCCCCATACAAATTTCTTCCCGAAATATGGTTCTATGGTCTATAAATGCCTACAGAATAGGAAGATCCATAGAAAATTCACCAAAAATAAGTTTCGTGATAAAAAAATTATATTACAAAATTTTTCGTGTATCGGCCTATATTTGACCATAGCCCCCATATAAAGTATACTTCCGAAATGCCCTTCAATAAGCATAAATGTCTTATAAATGTCGCTATCAAGTTGAAATTCGACATAAATAATCCTCATATATACCAAAATCGCTGTACCTAATTCTATGAATATCGGCCGATAACACTGCGGAACAGAGATTTTGGTGCCCGAGATTTGAACTACCTTTTGTACACGTTGATGAACCCTCATTACTATGTTATACTTGTTTTTTTCCAGTCAGCTCGCGTTTTCGAAATATCGCGGTTTTTATATTATCATTGAATACCCTATTTTTTGTGTTTTTCTTCAAAATTTTGGGTAATGCAATTAAGAATGTGAAATTTTTTTAGCATGAGACTGGTCTACATAAACATATGCTTCTTTTGAGTATAATAATTCTTATGGATATTTTGGCATATTTGTCTGATGTTTCGGGAAAGTTGAAATTTGACTTTCTTAGCTTTATCCTTAATAAAAATGTGCATCATGAAAATTTTAAATAAAAATGTATCACTGTACATTCAAGGCATTATAGCGAATATAGTTTTTAATTAAAATGAAAAATAAGTTAAAAATTTAATGAAATATTTAGATAATATCCCGAAATTTTACATCCTAAAAAACAACTTTTTAATAAATAAATTTTTAGGTAGTCATTAGTCTTATTTTTATACCCTTCAGCTTCGTGAGAAGGGTATATATAAGTTTGTCATTCCGTTTGTAATTTCTACATTTTTCATTTCCGACCCTATAAAGTATATATATTCTGGATCCTTATAGATAGCGGAGTCGATTAAACGTTTGTTTGGTTGTGTGTTGGTTTTTTTGACAAAACAGCAACAAATCGTATGTTTGGATGTGCATGCTTTGCGTATTTTGTTTTTCTTTTGTGTTTTGTTTCTTTTGGCGTTGTTGTTTTTTAAACAATTAAACGTATGTTTGGATGTGTGTTGGTTTCATTTGCTTGCGTATTTTGTTTTTTCTTTTGGTGTTTTGTTTCGTTTGGCGTTGTTGTTGTTTTTTGTGTTCTTGATAAATTTAGGATGCTGTACGCTGAAAGTGGGCAATGTACATACATATATACTAATTATAAAAAATAATAATGCATCCACAACAAAGGTGAAGGGTATATAAGATTCGGCATAGCCGAATATAGCACTCTTACTTGTTTAATACACATTTAAATCTAACTACAGCAATGTAAATGCTTCATTTGACGTTTTTAAAATATTGCGAATTTTGTATTCACGTGATTTACAGCGTTTTTGGTGAAAATATCTTAATTTTTTTTTTTTTAAAACACTAGTATTTTAGAGAAAAAAATAAATTTTTACAAACATATAGATTTATTTCTACATTATATATCCAGGAATTGTCTATGTTGCGAATTTGAATAAGAAAGTAAGCAAAATACAATTGAAGAACAGTGATGTAATTGATTTTCGCTGATCTTTTAACATATATTCGTCACAAATGTAACAAAACATATTAGGATCTTTAACACAGCATCTCATCTTAATAGCCATAATGAAATAATATAACAAGTGCAATTATATTTATAAAAAAAAACAGGTGTAAAACATTCAAGTTACGAACATTTATATAGTTTTTTTAATATGAAATACATATGAAAAAAACTGTAAAACTTTGAGTTATTTGCCAAATAGTTTTGTATATTTTCAGCGAATTTTCAATATTTTTATATAAATTAGTTATTGATAAGTTTTTATTGTATATAGTGAAAAAATTTTGAACCCTTTTACCATAGGTCAATCTTATAAGGACGAAACTGAAAAAAGTTAATTTTCAACATCCTTGCGATATCACCAATATATCCTAAAACTTAGATAAGCAAAATTGATGTCAAAGAAAAGATAATTTTGTGTAGAATACCAGTACAAAGATACGTTTTTAATTTTAGTCTCCATTTATGAAATAACCCATCAAAAAGAGAAAAAAATACAGAATAACCAAAAAAATTAAAACCGCGATATCTTAAAAACAAGAGCTCCTCAACAAAAACTAGATATAGTTTTGACTATGTAATGTCCCATACATGTTTTATTAAAAACATTTTCCGCGGCACCAAACCAAAATGTCAATTTTGTTCCTCTGTGTAATTGGTTATGGCTCCCATATAAGGACCACTACCGAAAAACACAATAACCTACAGAAATATCCAAACAATATCAATATCAAAACAAAATTTCACACAGATCCGTAATTTATATTTAGATATCATACTACAGGATTTTGTAAATATAGGTCCATATTTGACCATAGCTCCCATATAAGGTCCACTTCCAAAAATCAGTTAAGTACTCATAAATCTCTTATAAATACCTTTATCATGCTAAAATTCGATAAAAATAAAACTCATATACATAGATATCACTGTACCAAATTTATAAGGCACATTTCCGAAAAAAGATATTAATCTTAAAAAAATTTTAAAACATATCGATATCAAAATGAAATAACGCACATATCAGTAATTTGTATCCAGTAATCATACTTCTGGATTTTGTGAATATCGGTCCATATTTAACCATAGCTCCCATATAAGGTCCACTCCCGAAAATCACTAAAACCCTCATAAATTTCTTACAAATGTAGTTATCAGGTTGAAGTTCGAAACAAATTTATTCAATATATACAATCGATGTACAAAATTTTATGATATAAGAATCACTTCAGGAAAACACATTAACCTGCACAAATATCCAAACAAATCTATGCTGAATCAAAATTTTACACCGATCAGTAATTTGTATCCAAGAATCGTACTACAAGATTTTTTAAATATTGGTCCATAATTCGGCATAGCTCCCATTTAAGGTCCACTCTTGTTAATAGCGTTATTTTTATGAAATTCTACAAAAATTGCCCTCAAATACTTAGGACCATAATAGGTCATAGCATCTATATATTAAACCAAAATAGTACACAGATCAGTAATTTGTATTCAAAAATCATACTACTGAATTTTGTGAATATCGGTCTATAATTAGCCACAGCTCTCATATAAATACATAAAAATCACGTTAAAATATTTTATGACAATCGAATCATAATAGGCCATAGCTCTCACATAAGTCCCACAACCAAATATTTTGAAATTTGTCTAAATATATTTGTATACCCATTATTAATACCCTTCACCTTCGTGAGAAGGGTATATATAAGTTTGTCATTCCGTTTGTAATTTCTACCCTAAAAGTATATATATTCTGGATCCTTATAGATAGCGGAGTCGATTAAGCCATGTCCGTCTATCTGTCTGTTGAAATCAATTTTCTGAAGACCCCAGATATCTTCGGGATCCAAATCTTCAATAATTCTGTCAGACATGCTTTCGAGAATTTTGCTATTTAAAATCAGCAAAATCGGTCCACAAATGGCTGAGATATGAGGAAAAAACCAAGACAACCTCGATTTTTGACCTATATCTGGATTACTAAGCCATTAATATAGACAATATGGATGATGTTGGAAGATGACAGAGGGAAAAGTGATGGATGACGGAGGAGTGACTAGAAGGATGACTAATATGGCTATGGCCTATGAAATTGTGGATGTCTTCAGATGGTGAGGCTGAATGATGGTTGATGATGACTCTGGTGGATGACTATGCGGTTGGTAATGATGGGTGAGAGGTATCGGATATAGAGATGCTAATGCAGAAAATTACAGATGGCGAAAGGTGGATGGAACTGATTTTTTTCCCACAGCAAAGAGAGCGAGCTCCAGTCAAGCCACTAGCTCGTCACCTCGGTTACCTTTCATCTTTTCCAGGCAAATTAAATTGTCAGCAATCTACTTTGCCTGGCGCCTGAAATTTGTTTTTTATTTATTTATTCTTTCTAGTCCATTTCCTTTTTCATATGTATGTCAAAGCCCATTTGACATATTTCATAATTTTAAGCGTTGCCAACCTGTTCTCATTCATACACAGGGTGCACACGACAAGGTTGTTAATTTTATATTATTGTTCGACCTCTTTCTTCTGCTTTATATTTTGATTATAATTTATTTTATTATAATTACACCTTTTATTCGCATAGCCATTAATATACATGTATGTACGTTATTGTAAGACTTTTTATTTTTTATGCTTCATTAATTTATTGAAAACGCTTTTTTACAGGCCTAGCAATAAGTATTAAAATCTTATAATTAATATTAAAAACTATTTGTTCTCTAACGAGACAGATGGCCCACATCTTGGCCTTGATTGCGTTTTACAATATATTTTTCAATATATTTTGGCTCTTCCTTTACCAATGGCACTTGTCAGTCCCTGTGGATGTTTTAAATATTTGGCCAGCTCTAATCATGTATTCTTTCGTCACATAATCATTGTACATAACTCAGAATAATCGATCCGATAGATAAAATAACAGTAAATTATGAGTTTACTAGACATAGGGCCGTTTTCTCATTACGTGATTATCTTTTTTCCCAACGAAAAACTGCAGATTAAAGAAATTTGGTTTTCTCAATGTCTCATTATGTCGCAAAGCTAACCCGACCTCATCTGCAAATTATTTATTTATCGTAAATTCAATCAGCTGACTGCTCTTTATAGTTTTTATGTGTTTGTGTTTTTGTAAACGAAATTAAGTAGATTTTATAGGAAAAAAAAAGTTAAAAAGAGGAATTAACATTAATTTGATGGAGGATGAACTCGAAGAACACGAGTTCCAAGTGAATGCTGAAAGAGTTTATCATGCCAGGCCTAACTACCTGGCCGACATGCAGGATAATGAATTTTTCTAATGATTCTGGCTGTCGTGGCCATCGACAGCTGATTTATTTAAACATGTCAAGATATATTAATTATAAGGTAGTGTCATCGGCGAATTCAGAATACCGAGCGAATTGGTTATATTTTTTTATATGTAGTTTGACATTGTGCCTGCATTTGAAGGCGAATTGGCTGGCAGGGAAAAATGTCAAAAACAGCTCACAAATAAATCAAAGCGAATTTTTGTTAAACAAAAAATGTTTATAAATTTGAATCTGTTTGTAATTTAATTTGATGTTTTTAAAAATAAAACTAATTTCGTGTAGTATTATTATTGGTTTTAAAACATAAACGAATTTAACAGCAAAACAAAGTTTGACATTTACAAAATGTAAACAAAGTTTGACATTTATAATGCACTACGGCGAATAATGAACATAGTAGCAAAAAACGATCAGCTGGTCTGATAACACTACCTTATAATTAATATACCTTGCATGTTGTCACTTGAAGGCAGGGTTCCCAACTTTCACACCTATTTTGAGAGGTATTACCATCTAAAAATAATGTTTTTTGTCGGTATATTGAGAAAACCAAGGAGTATTCGAGTTTAAGTTATTAAAATGGATCCTACAAATGCTCCAGGGGCTATTTATCTCTTATAATTTCTGAGTTATATTCATTTGAAAATTGAAATTTAAAAATTAGGCCATACCTTTCTCCGCTTTTTTAAAAATATAGGGCGTACTTTTGGACCAAATGGTTTTGTTAGTTAGACAACTAATTTTTTTTCAACTTTGGGAAACATGTTCTAAAATCCCAAAGCTGGGATGAAAAAACGGAAAGCTGCTTTGGAAACCTTGATGTGTTCCCTATTTATCCCCAAAGTATTTTCCCAGCCTATTTATCCCCAAAGTATTTTATCCCCAAAGTATTTTTATATCACCTCTTGTAGATGGTACACTAATTGCTTACAAAGCTTGTTGTTGAGTCAATAGCTCTGCTGCAAATTTATTTTTAGGTTTGACTGTTTGGTAGGCACATAGCTAACTGACGTAAAAACTCGGATGTATCATCTATATTTGAAAATACAACATTTTACCAACTATTTGATTTTCATCTAGTGCTGTAGTAGCTAATCATTTGATCAGCAGTATTACTTCTCTTAAGATAGATAAAGGAAACTATTTTTACAGAAACGATAAATATTGACAAAAAATGACAAACCCTAGTAGAGTTATAATAAGAAACGATTGCAGGTATCTTCTTATAATTATTGCAGTCGATCAATATAGTACCTCTATTTTTATGGCCGATATACGAAACAAGTATTGCGATTTCACAGAACGAAAATGCTGATGTATATAAAGGAACTTTTTTTGGACATAAGCAATTTCGGTTGAAGTTTTGTTTTCCTGAATTGTTCCCATATATGTCTGTTTCCTTCTTAATATTTGTTTCCCTAACTCAAAAGAAATAAAGTTAAAAAACATTGAAAGAAGAGTTTCTCAATTGTCCCAAAACTCAAACTTGTCACTACTTTTTTGCACTGTTGACAACATCATCCAAGCGGAGAGCACTTGTTATCATTTGAAAATTATTCTAGCTCTTACTACACCGGATAATCGGCCAAAACTTACATCATTCAAACTATGCAAATCTTCGTATTTGCCACTGCAAGTGGAATTTTCTAAATCTTTCCATTTGCATTCAAATTTAAGTCAACCATATTTATTCGTATTTTTAATGATTATTTTCACACCGCAAAGCGTTTTGTACCTGGTGGTAATGATGTAATATTCTCTGCTGAAGCTCCAATATGATGTGGTAAAGGAATTACAATCTATTGCATTTAGTTTTTCGAAATGTATAATGAATCTACACCATAATCTATCATTTTCTTCATCATTGTTCATTGCACCTTCACCAATATGACATCACACTTTCAAAATTTTCATCTAATATGGACGAAATTGAAATATCTGAGTGACTTCATTTAGAATTTCAGCAATAGAACTGATAATACTTCGTAGGTTTTTAATTTTTTTTTTTAAATTTTTTGTTATCCACATTTATATATCCACGTTTATAAATATTTAAAATGTCTGGTCAAAGAGTTTTATGTAAAATTCAAAGTGGACCAAAATGGTCCCTTACCTAATATTCGTAATTTTTTTTTAACCTAACAGCAGGGTTAAGCAAGTGTGCGAATACATATGAAACATATGTGACAAACTATAATGTACTTAAGAGAGTTTCGTCAAGTTTCGTCAAATTTTATTTGCTTAAGCAAAGAGCGAAGCTGGTCGCACATTCCGTACGGAATCAGCTGTTTGTTTATTTTATACAGAGAAAAAAAAAAGAAATAATTGAAAAGGATGAAGAAAATTAATTTATTTTGATAAAATAATAAGAAATACATATTTTTTTAATTGCATGTTGCACATAAATGTGCAAATGGTGCTAAACTGTTTTGAATACACGTAAGTACATTATAGCCACCTAAAAGTTTCTTCGGATTTCCTTAAGCATTTGACAGACTTTTCGTTCGGTTTTGGCATTAACTTAAGCTAGCTTATGTATATTATAGTTGGGCCTTAAGTCGGAACCATTGACTTCTTGTTGAATAAAATACTAAAACAATTTATACAAATTTTTTAGTTTTCTTTACTAATTACATTTTAGAAGCAATGAATAAAATTCCCATTTAATGATGAGCTTACCCCAGGTAACTTCCGAATTTAGAACATAACATTATAAAAATGCCGAAAATTTAATATGACATTATTTTTGGTTTATTAATGTATTTTAATTATTAACTATCTTAAACATAATACAAATAATTCTTACAATCTACTTATCTAATTCTTAATGCTACTTATTTTCTATAAAATAACCTGTCACATCGGTGTACATATCTAGAAGGTAATATAAGTCCTTTAAATTCTCGTTGTTTTGAGATGACAAAGGTTCATAACAAATCCATCGTTTTCGCATTGTTGAAAGGACAGGATCAGAAGATAACAGCAAATTATTAAAAATATCCTTGTTTTGTGATTGCCTGGAGCATTTTCTGGAGCTGAATAGTTGAACATGCTTAAAATCACGATTCCTTGCTTCTTGGGCTTCTTCTGTTAATTCTCCAAGTGGAAGAATATTCGTTTCAATTATTATTTGACCATGACATAATACTTTGTGTACTGTTGGTGTCATTTCTCTCCATGGATAGAGGGATATAAGTAATTTGAAAATTTCAGTCGCATATTCCCCAAAACGATTTGCATTAATTTTATGTTTACTATTTAATGGCATTAGGATAGTATTTACTCTTCGAAGCAACTCCTTGTTGATACCAGTTATTTTTGAAGTAATTTCAAAATCTCGAAAAAACCTTCCATCATTTGTACTTCCCAACTTGGTAATGGTTTGTCGATATTTAATCCCATTTCAACTTTAAATTCTTCTTGGATTCGTGTTTTTTCTACAGCTCTCAGTTGTTTTAATTCTTTATTATTTTTTGTTGATTTTGTGACGTTATCTGGCACACTATGCTATGTGTAAAAAATAATCCAAAAATCGTATTCTGGCATGAAGTATTGAAATTCCGAAAGAGAGGACTTCTTCATTAATATTTCTGCTTTTATATTAATCTGAGAATTGAGATTTTTTCTCATTACATATTGAGCATTTCCAAAAAGAAGATGTTTCTGTTCTAAAATCCGCATTGCTCACCTTTCCATCAATCATTGTTAGACTTAGCTGATACGATACGTTTATAGAGGATTTCTTTATTTTGATGCAAATGGGCTGCAGCGCATTTATTTTGTCTTTTAAATATTCCACTAAATCCTTTGTTGTTTTTTTGATTCCTTTATGTATTCAAATCCAATGGGTCTACAAAAAAATTTTGATCCCGTAAAATTAAAAATAAAACAGAATGTGTAAGTATAGAAAACAAAATAAAGAATATATTTTTAAAAATATTTTATTAATTATTTAATTTAATATAATTTTTAGCAAACCAAATGGATTTAATGCTGACTTTAAATGAAGATTGTCTAGATTAGATTTTCAAAATCTTACCCTTAAGCGATAGAATTAATTTGTTTCTTACGTATCGACCGTTTCATGATGTTATTTCAAAACGCCTAAGAATTGATTACAAGTCTGGTTTGAATACAAGTTTTTTCAATACTTTAAAAATATGGCAGCTTAAAGTATTGCTGGTATTAATAGGAGCCCATACAAGAAACCTAGTGGTAGAATTTCCTTTCGAAGAAAGAAGTTACTTAAGGGAGTTTATCTATTTTAAATTTATTTTTAAATTTTTTATCAATGTGGAATGTCTAAATTACTATGGCTGGAATGTCAGCGACGAGTGTGTGAAATCAATAAAGGCATTAAAGAACTTGAAATCATTAACCTTAGCAGGCAATTTCGATGTAACGGGTAAGTGTTGATATTTATTTAAAAAAAAAATAAAAATTTATTTAAAATTTTTCTCTTTACAACAAGAAAATACATTAGCGACCTCAAAGGTTTGGAACAACTGGCTCTTAACAATTGCTCGAAAATAGAGACCCAATACTTTCAACAAATCTTTGAAAACCTTAAAAATCTAATACTGCTCGACATAAGAAATTGCGGTCACTTGACAACACAAAATTTTCAACAAATTTATGATAATCTTCAACAACTAAAGACTCTTAAAGTATCTACCACCAAAGAAAACATAAATTGCCTGGCAAAATTACCAAATCTTAAGCAATTGGAAATAAGTAGAAATAATATCTTAAGCCCTGCCATAGCTAAAGGGTTTTTAACTAATTTAGCCCATTACCAAGCAATTGGAAATAAGTAGAAATAATATCTTAAGCCCTACCCTAGCTAAAGGGTTTTTAACTAATTTAGCCCATTACCAAGCTGAACAATTAGAAGAATTAAAGCTAATAGACTGTGCTAATTTTGATGCGGATAAAGCTGGCTTAGTAACTAAATTGAATAAGTTAAAAATATTACATTGCATTTACAATGCCTTTGATGATGAGATTTTAGAGCAGTTTTCAAAACTTAAGGAAATACAAGAGTTGTTTATTAGCAACAGCTATTTTGTGAGCAA
Source organism: Calliphora vicina (assembly GCF_958450345.1). Lineage (NCBI taxonomy): Eukaryota > Metazoa > Arthropoda > Insecta > Diptera > Calliphoridae > Calliphora > Calliphora vicina. The sequence continues at coordinate 96,643,177 of NC_088782.1, forward strand.
TGAAAGTGTTTTACAACTTTTAGAAAACTGTCCAAAACTAACCAGGCTTACTATATATTGAAAAATTTCTTCAAATATTCCAGCTGCAACGAGAGTTATATACACATCTCGTAAAACATATAGTCGTAAAACCTGCCGTAAAAATTGTGGTAAGCATTAAATTTTATAATTAATTTTCCTTAACCCTCTAATATCCAAGGCACTCATAGCAAAAAAAATGTCAACTGATTTTGCATTTCAAAGACTCATGTAACAGTTGCTAAAAAAAACGCACTTAAATTATTTTAAAAAGCTTTCAAAGTTTTTGTAATGAAATATCAGTTATATTTGCATTTATTGGCATTTTGCGATGAGTGCCTTGAGGCATGCTTAAGCATTAGAGGTTTTAATTTTATTTCTGAAACAAGTAAGATGGTTATTTAATTTTAAAATATTTTTTCTTTTTAAGGAATTTGACTTGGAAGATACTTTGGATTTTGTTCAATTGTCTTACAAACATATACATCCTGAAAATGACTATGAGCAAAGTAAATTAATAAAGTAGACTCAGTAGAACAGCTGACTATTTTTTTTTCTTTGGTCTGAACTGTCAATTCACTTGTGGTTGTTGTGGCGAAAAATACAACAAGCCCAAAAGCAAAAACAACAACAGGCAACTTTGACAGCTCAGACCTTAAACCAAAAACAAAATTGCTTGTGGTTTTTGTAAATGTTGTATTTGTTGTAGTACTGTCGCTACTTTATTAATTTACTTTGACTATGAGTATATAACCAAAACAATTAAAATAATAAAATAATTAACTTTAATAGCAAATGTAATAAGTTAGAGTAGTTAGTTCAAATTTATACAATTTATTTTTTTTGTAAATTATAATTTATCCTTAAGCTAGGTTAGGTTATAAAGGCAGCTAGTTATCAACCAGCTCACTTGGGTCCATTAAATTGGTCCCTTTGTGTTACCCTAAGGATCATGCTCAGGTCCTCAAGAGGTCCTTCACATGTCAAAAATGGGTTCAATGCCGAACCAACCTGACGCACGAATGAACGAATCCAACCTCCTGGCATCCAGAGTAGATAGATCCGCTAGGCCGTGCAAAAATGGACTACCTATTGTCGCAGTCCGCACACCTGCTAGGGCAGGGCAAAGACAGAGGAGATGTTCAATCGTCTCATCCTCGTCTTCATCATGGCAACTCCTACAGAAGTCATTGTATGGAGTATTCAATCTCCTAGCATGCGCACCTATCAAGCAATGCCCGGTGAGCACTGATATCAGAGCTCGTAGCCTAGCCCGAGGTAGCCCCGTGAGGGACATTGACCTATGATGGTCAAATACGGGCCAAGTGAGTCTCGATATCGAGCAATTTGTCAAATTAGACCATCTGAGCTGAGCAGACTCAAATAATTTACGCTGTATGGTTGACTTACAGCAAGATAGCGGTAAACCGACCAAGTGATCGATCTCGTCAATATGTAGACGTGAGCCTCTTTTGGCCAGTTCATCCGCAATAGCATTGCCGGGTACACCAGAGTGACCAGGCACCCAGAATAACTCCAGGTTAGAATGTCTCGCCATCTCATTAAGATCTGGATATCGAGTAGACGCCAGATAGGGATTTGATAGCAGGCTTACTGTCGGTACATATTCGGATATTCACACCAAATAGCCTATAGTACTTCATCCGTTTTCCCAGGATTCACACCCAGTCCACTAGCAGTGCTCCACTGGCTGAGTGTATTAAGTGAAGTTTGTAGGCATTGTGATAATGTGTCCAGGTGTTTCCCACAAACAGCTACGGCAACATCATCAGCATATGCAACAGTTTTACACTTCATGGAATCTAATTTCATGAGTAATGTATTAATGGCAAGATTCCACAAGAGTGGAGATAAAATCCCTCCCTGTGGAGAGCCTCGGTTCGCTAATCTAAAAATAGTAGCAGTTCCCATAGAAGAGATAATGACTCTATTGGTCAGAAGTCTACCTATGAAGCAGATAGTAGATTGATCTATATCCAGATCTCCTAGAGCCGAAAGGATCGTCTCTGGCGTCACATTGTTAAAGGCCCCCTCAATATCCAAGAAGGCCACCAATGTATATTCTCTGTGCTCGAGTGATTTCTCTACGAATCCCACAAGCGAATGTAAAGCTGTCTCAACAGATCTGCCCTTCATATAGGCATGTTGAGACAAGGATAGTCGGTTCGGGTTAATCGATGAACGAAGGTGCAGATCAATCAACCTTTCCATGGTTTTCAAGAGGAAGGACGATGGGAATGAAGGCTACAGTACATCTGGTCCACGACTCCGGAATATATGACCAAGTTAAGCAGGCCGAGTATATACGAGTCAACCAGGGAATGATTAAATCCTCATTCCGTTGCAAATCCGCCGGAATGATTCCATCAGGACCCGGATATTTATATGGGTCGAAGCTACGAAGGGCCCATTTCATTCTCTCCTCATTTATGAGAATTGTGATTTCAAAATGCACAGCAGAAGATACCGCAGTGTTACCCTCAGATAGGGGAACACTGCCAGGGAAATGAGCGTCCATCAAAACCTCTAGGGTTTCCTTTCCGCTAGTAGTCCAGCTGTCGCATGATGTCTGTATGTAACTCGGGACAGCGGCCGAAGATGACAAGATCCTGTGCAAGCGACTCGTCTCAGAGGAACCTTCCACGCCGCGTTTCTTACCAGGTTCTTGAATTTATTAACAGAGGACTTGTAAGCAGACCAGTTGCCCAGTCGTTTGCGCAACTGGTCTGCTGAGGAACTGGCTGGAATTGCTAAAACAAACGAACTTAGTTTTTACGAAAAAGTTATTCACTTTTGTGTGTTTTCCACCACTCCAAAGGGTCAAATTCTTTGTAGTGCAAGATCGTCTGGCTTTCACATATTATGATTTCGTTCTGTATCGCATCATCCCATCCAAGATCATTGGTTCCATAAGACTATTTGATAGATAGTTCTAGCTTTTTCTTATCTCTTTTCTGAATATTCCATTTTGGTTTTAGTTTAGTTTGGAAGGGGTGTACACTATGTGCACTTTCCCTCGGAGACCATGAGGTCCATTGTGATTCCCTTCAATAGATATATATATATACATACAGTGAGGAGAAATTGTGAAGAAAAAGAGTCCAAAAACCGCCTAGTAAAAGAAGGAAAGATTTTCTTATGGATTTGGAATCGCTGTAGAATGTCCTTTAAATAGCCACCCTATTCCTATAATAAAACCTAGTATGTTACTCAGTTTACAGCCAGCAACATTACTGAGTTCATCCGGAAATCTGTTTCCTAGCCATTTAAATCTATGACCCTATAGCCTAGGGCAGTTGTACATGATATGCTGTACTGCCTCTAGCTCCTCTACATCCTACACATCCACACAATCTACAGAAATCCTGTATGCCATTATCCCATTTACCTTTGACGGCTCCAATAGAGCATTCCATTTTGGTTAAAATTATTTAATTTATTTGATGGGGATGTTATTGTAGTTAATGCCTCTTTAATACTTTTATAAATTCCGAATCACTTGAATTTAGTTTGCTGGTTAAGGTTTTTAGTTTCCTTATTTAAGGATAAACCTGATGTATTGTCGGATAGTTTTCTTTTTCCAAAAGCCTTTGAGGAAGGGTTTAAAAACGTCAATTGTTTCGTTAATGTTTGCCAATCTGCTAGTCGCATATGCTGCACTATTTGAGTTATATCCACCCAATTTTGTTGAATTGATTTCAACAAAATAGAAAATTGTGTTTTATTTTGTTGGCGTATACATAGCTTTTTAGAATAGTATTTATGCCAAACTTTTTGAAATATTTCACAAGTTTAGAACTTGATATCGTCAATGTTTTAACCTCAGATGTTTCGAGGTTAACATTAGGCCAATTTTAGGTGGCCTAATATGTTTCTAATTATTTTGTAATGGGTTCCTATAACCCCGACCCTGGTATGGATATTATAGCCAAAAAACTAAAAATTCCCATTGCTGATAATAAATTTCAAAATTTGTTTTTATTTTTCCATTTTAAATAGAAAAATCTACATTTCTGTGAAATTTCATTAAAAACTATTCATAAATAAAAATTTTATTTCAATTCGAAAAATTTGTATCTATGCAAAAATTCAATAAAAAACTTTTTTTGTCATATTTTTCAATAAAGTATTCCATGAATTTTTAATTGTCAAAAGTTATATAGTTTTGAAAAATAAGCAAATAGCTTGAATGAAATTATGTTATATCGCATCATAACATTTTTAATTCTATGTATAAATTTCAAAATAATCATAAAAACCTTCTCCTGTAAAATTTGTGTTTTGTCGCTTACGATAATTTGGCGCTAAGGGCTCGATATCCTCATTACTCAAATTTGAATTCTGTCATACAATTCATTATGATGAGCTAAATTTTCAATGCTTTCTGGAAGAGGAGTTAGAATTTCCATACCGGCAAATTTTTTCTCCTCTGCATTCTCTTGTGCAAGACCGATTGTGGTTATGTTTTTGATAATCTGTATATTGAGTAACATTTGGATCGCTACCATTTGTATTTATATACTTATCAATAAACTCATTTACAGCCAGGAATGGCACCTGATCGTTTAGATCAATTTTTGGAGCATCATTTAGCCCATACATACCATATATATGTGGAGAGCCTTTTGTTGCAACCCTACTCTCCAGTAATACTTTTCTACATGGTGGCTATCAAAAATACCATTATCCATTTCGAAAAGTGCAAGCAGTTGTCGGAATCTGATATCAAAATAACGTGCACAAGTAATCGAATCACTACGTATTAGTCTAGCCTTTTCTGAAAAGGTAAGATAAGCAGTATCCTCTTCAGTTATTTCTGTATTGTCAATAGTTTTTGCCAAAATAACTAAAAGTTCTGCCCCTTTTGTTTCTGCAGCGGAGAGTGTTATAAAAATATGGAAAGGCCAAATTGTCGAATCATTGCAATTGCTTTATTCTTCTCAAGCTTCCCAATGAGCTGGAAACGAACAAACACCTTTTAAAATTCGATACACATCATTGTTTTGTAATAGGTTGTTCATGTAGGATTCGTTAAGTGCATTTTATCCGCCGTGACATTTGTCGAGCGTATATGCTTGCGTAAAGCAATGGATGTAGCACTCTTAAGAGAAAAGTTCCATCTTTTTGTAGCTGTGCAGTAGCTTGTCAATTCTACATGCACTTCTGTCATATCTACGCAATTCTGATCTAATAATTTTCTACAATAAATTCATCAACACTATTATCATTGTTACCGTCATAGTCTATTTGATGGTTGAAAATGTCGTGGATCATATTTTCATCTTGACGATCAGCAACAAATGGTTTGGTTAGGTTAGGTTAGGTTAGGAAGGGGTGTACATTGTGTGTACTTCCACTCGGAGACCTTGATGTCCATTGTGATTCCCTTCAATAGAGATAGACAAAGATGATAGCCTTAGAGTAAGAAAAAAGTCCAAAATTCCGTCTGTTAAAAAGAAGAAGAAAGAAAGAAAGATAAGTCTTTTTACGGATTTGGACTCGCCGTAGAACGTCCCTTAAATAGCCACCCTATTCCCTTAATGAAACCCAGTATGTTGCTTAGTTTGCAGCCAGCAACACTACCAAGTTCGTCCAGAAATCTATTTCCTAGCCATCTAAGTCTGTGACACTGTAGCATAGGGCAGTTGCACATAATGTGCTCTACTGTCTCTAGCTCCTCAAATGGTTAACATTTTGGGAAATAAAACTATCGAACCAATTGGAGTCAATAGTTTTGTCGTGTTTAGTGTATAAATCGGTTGTTATTAAATGTCTAGATGCTTCAATAATTTTAGCTGGTCTTATTGTTTCAGTCATGTATCTATCTCGTGATATTTGTCCTACCTGGTGTTTAAACCATAATCTTCTACAACACGTACATAAAAATGTTGACCATTGTTTAATGACGTCGTTGTACCTGTTGAATCGCAGCGAGATCGATTTGCGACTACTTAGCGTCTGTTTTACACCAAATATTCTACACTTAGTTCCTACCTCATTTGTATATTCCGTTCTGTTTAGCGATTGCTTTCACTTTCTCTATTGGTATCAACGCATCCATGACGAAGTACTCTTTCATGACCATTTCTTTGTATATCGTAATGGGTTTGGCGTTCTATTGTACGTATTAACATCAGGCCTGTCACACAATTCCATTCCGATCGAAAGTAGAATTAATACCGCATTTTGCTTCTTCAGAAAAAGTAAAACGAAAATTTCTTTCGGAATGAAACCACTTTCAGTTTTCAAAGTGGAATTAATATTTCTTTATTTGTTTTTCTAAAAATTTTAATCAATTTCTGTACCAAAAACTTCACTTTTTTGTTTTAATATTAAAAACGTTGTCAAATTAAAATCCGAAATACAGAATTATTAAATATTTTTTGAATTTATAAGTTACACCAAATCTGAGGAATCTTAAAAGAAATCGATCGGAATAAAAACTACGGAATTGAAACCATTCCGAACAAAATGTGTGACAGGCCTGTATGTAATATTTTGTTGTTGCAACGTATTCCTCGACTGATCTAATGTATGGTAGTGTGGATCATTAGCATTGTTCGATGTTCCTCCATATTACGAACTTGCTCTTGTAATCTATATTCCAGATCATCTCGCATCGTTCGATGTTCCTCCATATTACGAACTTGCTTTTGTAATCTATATTCTAGATCACCTCGCATTGTTCGATGTTCCTCTGTATTACAGATGCTCTTGAACTCTATATTCGTGATCATTACTTCTATTTTGGTTTTCTATAGTATTTCGAATTTGCTCATCTTGTTTGTATAATAAATTAGATCGTCGGTTTTGATGTTCCAATGTATCCAGGAACTGTTCCGCTTGCCGATATGATCAGCGAGTCTATTTTGGCGACTAGAATAGTCACGCTCCAATTGACGGATTTTGTATTGACCATCATAAAGGCTTGAAATATTTTTGGACACTATTGTAGAGTGAGGAATGAGACTTTTGACATCTAGATTTCATCCAAACTCATGACCAGTGTTAAGACAAAACTCAATTAAAGTTAACAATGTTCAATGGCCTACAATTAACACAAATCCACTGAACAACCAATTCAGTACAAATTTTCTTCAAATCGTTGGGCGGTTGAATTTTATCCATTGGAAAATTTTTCGAAGATTTATATTTTTGTAGCAATTATGTCGAGAAAGATTCGAGAAACACTTTCCATTGCATAATCAACCTTCATCATCAATAAAATGTTTTCAAAATTTTTTTTTAAGAAAAAGTGTGTTTCTTATTAACCCTATTACATTACTTTTTCAAAAGAAGCCGAATATCTATACATTTGAATTCACACACTTTATGTGGCGAAATTTTTTCAAACTTCCTTGGACAAGGTGGAAAAATCTCTATTCGAGGCATCATAAATTGAGCAACATCACTTACATTTGAGGTTATATATTTATAAATAAACTAAATTACTGTCTGGAGGAAATCTGAATCAAGTAATCGAATCACTGCCTAAGATTCCCAACCACCTAGAGAAGAAATTCCATACCCATAGTCGCACAGTGAGGGAATTCGAAAAAGATTGGAAATAAATCTGTAATATCTAAACGGCTAGTCCGATTTTAATAACATTTTCTATGGATATAGAAGAATTAAGGCTGAGTTTAAATTTTGAATTTGGACTTCAAAGACCAAGGCCCCAAAATATGATACCTAGGGAATATGTTTGTTCTCAATCCGATTTGAAAGAAGATTAACTACTCAATTTTATGTATATCAAACAAAAAAGTAAAAGTTTGTGAAAATGAGCGAATTCACTTAATTGTGAATAAATTCGAAAGGAGTCAATAGATTTTTATGATCGATATTTAATTTTATTCCTACTAAATGTGGCTTTGTGATAAAGCAATAAACCTCAACAATTAAAATTTTTCACGAGTTTTTTAAAACACAAATATTTGCTATTTTCACGTAAAAAATATTTTTTGCTTAAATTTTTTAATATAACTCCAAAACTACTGAGCCGATTAAAACGCAATATGAACTTTTCTAAGTTTACTTCAATAATATCGGTTGAACTCTTTTTGTGTCATCATAAATTATGCGGAGAAACATCTAACAAAATTCACAATTTTATCCATAGAATTAAAAAAAATTTACCATTTTTGTACTACTGGAACCACAATACATCAAAATTGTGTAGTGGTTTAAAAAGCTTCCAAAATTTTTTCGATTTTGTTGCCCTGTGTAATAGGTTTTCATAAGTTAACTTAACCAACTATTTTTTACTTATTACATTTTTTATAAATATTAAAATATTTTTATGTAAGCCATCTACATACTATATATATTGAACTAGATCTTATTTTTAGTTTAGTCTCATCTTGACTGTTGAACAGTTAACATTGAACAAATTATTTATCTATTTAACCCTCCGACGGTTGAGTCATCCGTTGCCCTTATACGAAGTACAAGGTCTATTTGTATGGAATTTTATATGAAAAGGCATTTTTTAAAATTTTTTTTTGGTTTGATTTATTATTATTTACTAATATGTAAATAAATTTTTTATGAATTTTATATGAAAAAAGCCTAAAAAACTATTGTTGTGTAGATTGGCCCTCGTCCAACATATTTTCTGTGCTGTAACTGGACTGTTACAGGAATGGCAATAGGCCCTTGTTTTCCGCTGCCGTCCGTACTCAGAACGGCATAGGCGACATGACGGTCTGTTCGTTCTAGACGCAAACGACGGTGCAGCTCCTTCAGCCGGTCTTGATAATATCTACGTTCCTCTATGTTTGGTAGTGCCAATTGTTTTGTCGGCATCAGTAGGAATGACCGTCGTCTGTCACTTCTTTTTATTGGCTTCATCTCATTGTATGAAATAAATGCAGCTAATGCAGCAATGTCCACCATATTAAAAAACATGGCCAATGGCCAGCGGTTTGTTGAGCGCTTGCATGTATATGTGCCAAGCATCTGGTCCATTGTATCAACGCCCGATTTGTTGGCGTTGTAATCCAAAATAGCAAACGGCTGATCAAAGTACGCGCCAAATCCAAAGTTATGAAAAAATTGTGCGGCCTGTATTCAAATATCTCTCCGAAAGTTGAAGTACAACATTCTGCCCTTGATTCAACTCTCGTGCCTGGTCAGGCAATTTCCCAGAGTAAATAATTCCTTTGACAGGATATCTTTATATCTTTATACCGTACTTGGCAGGCTTCGATGGAATGTATTGTGTGAAGCGGGTGCGGCCTCTGTATGGGAATAACTGCTCATCAACGGTCACTGCATCATGCGGAGTGTAAGCTGCTGCCAAGTTAGACTGCAACATTTGCCAAATATCATTAATAGCCGCAGTTTTGCTGTTGATTAGTCGCAGCTGTCGCGTATTTCCATTGTCGAATCTAACACTGCAGCCACACGATCAAGTTTTTCTTGATAGTCTTTTACATATACTGTTTGTCAAAAGTTATAAAAATTGAAAGCTGTGACGTAGGCAGCACGCAACTTGAAAACAATTTTAGTACAAATTGGGCAAAAAACTGTAATCAGCTGTTTTCTTGAAAGAAAAATTGAACACCAACTTGAATGAGAAATTGAATGCAAGTTCGTTTCAATTCTTAAAAGTGTGAGTGCATTAGTAAAAAAGTGTGAGTGTATTAAAACTTGAAAGGCAAAACTTGATCGTGTAACCCCCAAGTAAGGCATTGTTTCATGCAATTCATACGATCTAATGATAAGGCAGCTTTATATATTGGACAGCGCGTTGGGCCCCATAACTCTTCAAGAGGTTCACTATTCGATTTATACAAAATAATAGCCAAAAAAGCATCGAGATTGACCTACAGAGGGTAATAATGACTAACAGGTGCATGGCAGTAATCTAAAATAACATATTCAGGAATGTCAAATTCCTCTCCATTACCTTCAGACACTGTCTCAACCTCTGTCCTGGGTGCTCTTCTTATAAAATGTTTAGCGGACACAATGGGATGTCAGAAATAATATGAATGGCATTCAAATTTTGGAAATCGGTGTTAACAATAAATTGGACTTAGGTTAGGTTATCAGGCAGCCGTCTTGTAGAAGCAGGAAAGATACAACTCAGTTGGGTCCATACTTTTGGCCAATAAAATTAATTTCAGAGCAACCCTGCTCTGGCAGTTTCTTGACATGCATTGAAAAAGCTTGAATCAAGCCAAATCAAGCCCACACAGTATTATTCTTAAGAATATGTCCGATTATTTTTCTGAAATAAGTTAATGTGTGAGAGAATTGTTATTGTCAGAGTTACATTGTGGAATTTTATGGGAATAATTTTTGTGGAAGATCTTAACTCTCTAGCTCCTCTCTTTAGGGATCAATTTGACGCTTTTAGTGTGATATTAGTAGTTCTTTATTTAATTATTTAGTTCCCTTGCCGGGGTAAAAATCTTGTAGCGAAGTATTAATTGTATTCTGTGGTTCTGATATCTTGTGTTTCTTGTACAGGTTATCTTTAGAACATATCCACAAGAGGTCATGTAAAAGAATGCGCGACCAAACGTTGCTCATATTGTCAAGATATTAGGAAGGACGTGATACCATTCGCTGTCTACCCTGCTATTAAGACATATAATATTATTTTACGGTTCATCCATTAGCCTAGGTTCGCTCCTTGTTTCGTAGGAGCTTTACCGATTGGTGGAGCGTTATATATCGTTTTTGTAATATAGAAAGGCCCTAACTAGTATTTTTTCTCCAAAATTGAGTTTTTTGCATACTTCGATAGATAATCCCGTAATGGACCATTGCTAAAACAAAATAAAATGCCACAACATTAAATTGGTTGAAGACCTCCATAAAAATTTGTGTTAACAAAAAATCGTGACTACAAAACCTTAAGTTCTATTAATTGTTTCCTTCTCCTGTAAAGTAAGGAAAATGTTAGTTATGGCCTTTCTATAATGAAACTAACCCCTAACAGCTCCCCTCAGCGTCACACAGTGCTGCCAACTGCCCCTTTGTGCGGCCAAAAGTCGAAAAATGTAGAAAATGATCCTCAAATTCCTATATGGGTGTTTTTGGTGGCGCTGATTACGAATACGTTATCAGAATTAGCATTACAATACAAACATTTATTATAAGTCAAACTTAATTACTAGTATCACAGAACTTCAACTCAATTTTCGTAAACGAGGAACCCAATATTCACTTTGGTAAATTCTCAACATTATTTGATTTCCACCATGAATCGACAACAGATGTATAAATTCAGATGTAATTCAGATGTAAGTTTAGCAAACCGATACCCGTAAGGTAGAATGATGGGATATTGATCGCAATATGATAAAGAAGGGGATTTTTGTTCATCGAGAAAGGGATTCAATGGTATTAAATAACTCCTCGGCGATAATGGTTTTCTTATTCAAAAGAGATCAATACTCTTCGGCATAAAAAGGCCTTTTGAGCAAAAAAAAGTTTCAAAAATGTAATCTCACTGCCAGAAATATGATGATCTTCATAAATGAAACGTCATTTATGTGTCGAATGGGTAGAATTAAAAAGTCTAGGCATATATGCTATAACACGCAAAGCTCTCGAAAGCGATGAAAATCTATCCAAAATATCCTCAATGCGTGTAAAGAAGGAAGCATTAACCTTCACTTTTCGAGTTTCGAGGTCAATCTAGATTTTCCAAATTAATTTCGCGAGGAAATTCAGTCTTAAAAGCAAATGATACCTGTAGAATCCCGGTGGATAAGTTTCCTATATATCTCCTCGAATATATTATAAGAAGGAGACAAAATTCTCCATTTGGTGTTTCCTCAAGTTTCCAAAATCTTAAAAGATTTCTGTTCAAATTGTGCTTCTCTCTCTTCGCGAAACATCAATAGGTCCCGTCAGGACCCAACCAAATACAGTTTTCTGAACCATTAAATTTCCAGAAATAGTTTTATCATTTAATGGCACCCAATTCTTTTTCTTATAGATCGGAAGAACCATTAGCAATAGTCAATTACATTCAATATTCAATTTCAATATTGAGTTATTTATCCCAGATAGTATTAACCCAACATTGTTGATTACAATATTATATTTACATGTTAAAAGAAAGATCAAAATCAAAGAAAATCATTAAGATCATTACTTACAGAATTATTAAAATTAAATAAGTTATTAGGGACCAAACAAATTTTGTTTGATTAATAAGATATTTAATATAAATTTTAAAGATTATGACCTGATTCAAGCAAATCAGTTTGCATAATCAAAAGAATATTACAAATAAATGTTAATCCTATTAGATGAATATAATAAAGGTTTCAAAGGAGGATATGTAAAAAGGAATTACATCTAAGATATTAACAACAACTTATAGCACAGGTCAACATTAAAAAAAGTCTTGACTAACTAACCATTATATAGATTATATAGATGGCTACATAAGTACAAAAATGGTAAAATGTTTCAATTCTATGGATAGATTTTGTTTCTTTTGTTTTCTCCTTCTGTGAAGTTTTCATTGTAAACACTGGCTGTGAACTTGTTTTTGCTTCTTCACGATCACTCTTTCGTTTATGTCTATCTCTCTTCAAAATTTTAAGTTTAACGGTCGACAAATTATGCAAGACCTCACTTGTCTCTACTGCAACTACAAAGTTTTCGTATTCGGATGGCAAGCTTGAAAGCAGCATTATAACTAGAAGCTCATTTTGTATGACGATTCCCGTCTCGGCTAGCATTTCTGCTAATTCCATAAAATCATGTATGTGTTTACCAATATTTGCACTTTCCGCCATTGTCAAATTCACTAGACGTTTGTAAAGCGACACCTTTTGAAGTGTGCCTCTATGCTTGTATGTTTCTTCTAGATGCAACCAAACCTCTCGAGATGTTTTACAATTCTTGATCACTTTCAATTGCGATAGTTTTACACATAATCTAATTGTAGCAAGGGCCTCTTTATCCTCTGCTTCCCATGATGTTCGATCCTCATCTTTTGCAACATCCTCCTTCTTGATAGCACCATTTACAATTTTCCACCAACCACTATGTATTAAAACATTACGGATGTGTATATACCAGCTATCATAGTTTGCGTCGTCAAGTTTCTCTATTTGATATAAAGACGTCAGTTTGTGTTACAAAGTTAAAGAAATTAAAAATTCTTTGAATTTTGTTTTCTCCACACTTTTAATTATTTTTTTCACACGATTGACAGTATTTTGTTCGGGGCCCATAACCTGTTTTAATATTATTTCATTAAAGTTCTGATATATACATATAATAATTAAAATTTAATTTATTTAAATTTTTAATTAATTAATTTAATTTTTACTTAAAATGTATCCATATGTACTCGTATATGAGTTTTTGGCTTCGTAGGATACCGTTAACCTATTCGCAGGTATGACAAAAAAATTTCTTTTTTTAACAGCAGTTTCAAAACTCCATTTTCAAATTTTTGAAAAATGTTGTTAAACAAATTTCAGAATTTTTTGATTATCTCATTTGGGATTTATTGAGAATATAATAAGGAATAAAAATAACTAGAAGCTCATTTTGTATGACGATTCCCGTCTCGACTAGCGTTTCTGCTAATTCCATAAAATCATTTATGTGTTTACCAATATTTGCACTTTCCGCGATTGTCAAATTCACTAGACGTTTGTAAAGCGACACCTTTTGAAGTGTACCTCTAGGATTGTATGTTTCTTCTAGATGCAACCAAACCTCTCGAGATGTTTTACAATTCTTGATCACGTTCAATTGCGATAGTTTTACACATAATCTAATTGTAGCAAGGGCCTCTTTATCCTCTGCTTCCCATGATGTTCGATCCTCATCTTTTGCAACATCCTCCTTCTTGATAGCACCATTTACAATTTTCCACCAACCACTATGTATTAAAACATTACGCATGTGTATATACCAGCTATCATAGTTTGCGTCGTCAAGTTAACCTATTCGCAGGTGTGACCAAACAAAAATTTTTTTAACAACAGTTTCAAAACTCCATTTTCAAATTTTTGAAAAATGTTGTTAAACAAATTTCAGAATTTTTTGATTATCTCATTTGGGATTTATTAAGAATATAATAAGGAATAAAAATAACTAGAAGCTCATTTTGTATGACGATTCCCGTCTCGGCTAGCATTTCTGCTAATTCCATAAAATCATGTATGTGTTTACCAATATTTGCACTTTCCGCCATTGTCAAATTCACTAGACGTTTGTAAAGCGACACCTTTTGAAGTGTACCTCTAGGATTGTATGTTTCTTCTAGATGCAACCAAACCTCTCGAGATGTTTTACAATTCTTGATCACGTTCAATTGCGATAGTTTTATACATAATCTAATTGTAGCAAGGGCCTCTTTATCCTCTGCTTCCCATGATGTTCGATCCTCATCTTTTGCAACATCCTCCTTCTTGATAGCACCATTTACAATTTTCCACCAACCACTATGTATTAAAACATTACGCATGTGTATATACCAGCTATCATAGTTTGCGTCGTCAAGTTTCTCTATTTGATATAAAGACGCCAGTTTATGTTACAAAGTTAAAAATTCTTTGAATTTTTTTTCTCCACGCTTTTAATTATTTTTTTACACGATTAACCGTATTTTGTTCTGCGCCCATAACCTGTTTTAATATTATTTCATTAAAGTTCTGATATATGGGGCATTTCTCGTCAAGTGAACCAACTTTTGAAATCGATGTCTTCCGATCGCGATGAAATTTGCACAAATGTTAGTTCTATTGGATAGTAATTCGCCATTTTTCAACAAGATCGGTCAAGAACTCTCTGAGTTATAGGAGGTCAAAATTTGACATTTTGGCCAAACAGGTGTTTTTTTTATCCATATAACTTATTACCTATTGTTCTTAGCAAAATGTGTCCCAAATAGTTTAGATAGCTATTTATGCAATCTTTCGAAAAAAAATATTTTTGATTTTTTTTTTTAAATCAAAAATATTTTTGACTTTTTTTTTTAAAATGGGCCCTTTTTATTTTTTTTTTTATTTTTTTTAAGAAAGCTTAGGTCTTTTCCTAAGCGACCTATATGGTCGCTTAGTGGGATGCGAGTGGGATATCTATCAAAAAAAATATTTTGTAACTCAAGATTTAAAATTTTTTTAATTTTTTTGCAAAATCAAAAACTTTGTTGACTTTTTTTTAAAAAAATGGACCCATTTTTTAATTTTTTTTGCTCAGAAGAAAGCTTATGTGTTTTCCTTTAACACCCTTATTGTCGCCTAGTGGGATGCGAGTGGGATATCTATAAAAAAAATATTTTGTAACTCAAGACATATAATTTTTTACTTTTTTTTGAAAAATCAAAAACCTTTTTGACTTTTTTTTTCCAAAATGGACTCTTTTTTTATTAATTTTTTTTCTCAAAAGAAAGCTTAGGTCTTTTCCTTTAAAACCTTTTTGGTCGCTTAGTGGGATGCGAGTGGGATATCTATCAAAATAAATGTTTTGTAACTCAAGACAAAGGTTTTTAAATTTGCACTATTTTAATTTTTTTCATATTTGTGTGTAAACCTTAAAAATTAAACTTACGCAGAGAAACTAGACACATTAGCCTTTCCGATGGTATGTAACATACCCAACTAAAATTTCATAGCCTCGATACTGTAATACCCATAATATGTTAACCTCAGGAATAAAAATCACTTTTTTTCTATGGAAATGTTGAATAATTTAATTTTGTTATTTATTTGTAATAATAATTAATTTAATATATAATAATAATCTATATATATAAAAGAGTAACGTTACTGACTGACTGAATGACTGACTGATTCATCATCGCACAGCCCAAACGGCTGAAGCTAGAATCACGAAATTTTATCTGTGGGTTCCTCCTTCCCCAAAACGATCCGATAAGAAGGGATTTTTGGAATTTCGAACGTTTAGGGGGTAAAAAAGGGTAAAAACGGGTAAATTCGGTATCTTCAAAACTAATAAAGATACAAAAAAACTTAAAATAGCATGTTACTCCATTTAAAAAATAAGCTGACAGGTGTTTCGTACTTTTTGGATATTCGAAACTTTTAGGGGAGAAAACGGGTAAAAACTGTATTTTTGTACTTTTTTTGCACCCTATGTATCTTTTAAACCAATAAACATAGAAACAAATTTTAAATCGTATTCTTTAATTAACAAAAAATAAAAAATATAAGTTTGGTACTTTTTGGAAATTCGAACCCTTAAGGGATAAAAATTGTGTTTATTTTTGGTACTTTTTCATAAAATATGTTTTTCTATAATTTGACATAGACATACGAATATTTTATTATGAGCTCCCACCACTATACAGAAATTTATTTGAATTAAAAATACATTTCAATAAAATACATTTTATTGAAATTATTAAGCCAATTTTGATAATTTTTAACATTGGTTCCTGGATTCGTACAAAAATTAACTAACAGGGTGTTATTTGGAACTCGTGGGCCAAATCCGGGTAAACAGTTTGGTACTTTTTTAAAACATATTTTTTCTTGGGCACATTAACACAGATTTTAATATTTTGAGACATGTCTGTAGCATAAACAATTTTTGCAAAATGGAATATTTTTAAAGTTCGAACTTGATTGTTTCAAGGAAGAAAAGGGAAATTGGTACTTTTCTCCTAATGGTACTTTTTTTAATATTTGAAATTATTTCACTTATCGACATTAAAGTTAGCTGATATGTATCTGAGTGAAGTTTGTGTAAGGAATAGGGTACAATATTTAGGTACCAAAATGTGAGAACTGAACTATAGGTACTTTTTTATTCATCTAATGGTACTTTTTGAATTTTTTATGACAATGGACTTAGAAACATGAAATTAAGCATATATGGTCCTAAGTGAGTGTGAATTTTAGGGGTAGACTTTTTGGTACTTTTTCTTTAATCGAATGGTACTTTTTGTATTTTCTTCACCAATGAACCTAGAAACATGAAATAAAGCTTACATGGGCCAGAGTGGGTGGACATCCACAAGTGTCTGCTTTTTGGTACTTTTTCTATATTATAATGGTACTTTTTGAATTTTCTATAATAATGGACCTAGAAACATGAAATTAAGCGTATATGGTCCTATGTGAGTGAAAATTCAAGCGTATACTTCATGGTACTTTTTTTATTATAATGGTACTTTTTTTTATTTTCTAGAACAA
Organism: Calliphora vicina; assembly: GCF_958450345.1. Lineage (NCBI taxonomy): Eukaryota > Metazoa > Arthropoda > Insecta > Diptera > Calliphoridae > Calliphora > Calliphora vicina. The sequence continues at coordinate 96,660,366 of NC_088782.1, forward strand.
TGGACTTAGACACATGAAATTAAGCATACACGGTCCTATGTCAGTGAGAATTCTAGGGGGAGACTTTTTGGTACTTTTTCTTTAATCGAATGGTACTTTTTGTAATTTCTTCACCAAAGAACCTAGAAACATGAAATAAAGCTTACATGGGCCAGAGTTGGTGGACATCTACAAGTGTCTGCTTTTTGGTACTTTTTCTGTATTATAATGTTACTTTTTGAATTTTCTATAATAATGGACCTAGAAATATGTGAGTAAAAATTCAAGCGGATACTTCATGGTACTTTTTCTTTATTATAATGGTACTTTTTTTTAATTTTGTATAACAATGGACTTAGAAACATGAAATTAAGCATACTCGGTCCTAAGTCAGTGAGAATTGTAGGGGAGACTTTTTGGTACTTTTTCTTTATTCGAATGGTACTTTTTGTAATTTCTTCACCAATGAACCTAGAAACATGAAATAAAGCTTATATGGACCGGAGTGAGTGGGAATCCACAAGTGCCTGAATTTTGGTACTTTTTATATATTGTAGCGGTACTTTTTTGAATTTTCTGTAATAATGGACATAAAAATATGAAATTAATCGTATATGTTCTAAAGTGAGTGAGAATTCTAGGGGGAGACTTTTTGGTACTTTTTCTTTATTCGACTTTTTGTAATTTCTTTACCAATTAACCTAAAACCATGAAAATAAGCTTATATGGGAGTGAGTGGGAAACCACAAGTGGGGGCTTTTTGGTACTTTTTATATATTCTAATGGTACTTTTTGAATTTTCTGCAATAATGGACATAGAAATATGAAATTAGGCGTCTATGGTCCCAAGTGAGTGAAAATTCAAGGCCATACTTCTTGGTACTTTGCTTTGTTCTCATAGGTACTTTTTTGAATTTACTATAATAACGGACCTAGAGTTTCCAAAAAACCGAAGAATTTCAAAACCGCGGTTTCTTTTTTTTTTCGATTTTGTGATAATTTTTAAATATTAATTGTTATAGAAACAAAACTAGTTGGTCATATAGGAAAGGCTATACAAATTTAAAATTCAAACTTGACGGGTTATTGTTTAGTGAGTGCGAATTCAAAAGTGATAATCAATGGCACTATTTGTTTATTGCAATGGTACTTTTGCAATGGTAGTATTTTATAATAATAAACCTAAAAATTTAAAATTAGGCACACATGATTCTGAATGAATTTGAATTCACAAAAGGTGACCCAGAAACATGAAAGGACCCAGAAATATGAAATTAGACATTTACAATCAGATTCACAAAGGGAGACTTAATAGTACTATTTCAATCTTCTAATTGGGGTGGCGAAGCGCACCGGGTCAGCTAGTAATAATAATAAAAAGATGAATAATTTAGTAAAATCACAATAGATCAATTTATATAATAACTATTTTTACACTTAATTTATGAAGTTTTTAAATTTTCAAATATCCATACTTTTATCCTCCTTATTTGTCACCTTTATTAGCTGCTTTTTTTTGTCAATCCTTTCTTGGCGTTATTAGATTCAGCTACTGATTTCGCTGCTGGCTTCTTTTTTGGCTTTGGAAAGAAATCGCATTGAGTAGATGCAGAAAACTTTTTTAATTTGAGCCTTCCATCGACAAGCGGTATGAAAGCATGGTATTGAGCAGTGCCATCGATTGTTACCGCAGCATCGAATCTGCTCTTTAGTGTTTTCAATGTTTCCTCATGATCCTCTTTGCTACTAAAAACTATTTTAGTTTCTTTACAATAATTCTTTGCCCAATGGAATAAAGCAGTCGCATCTAAGATGCGATCTTGATGAGAGCACTGGAGGCTATACTTCGCTGCATTTCTCTTGAGGTTTGCTCCAATACCATCACATGCTCCTTTACCATGAGAAGTAGGATGAAAATGCCACTCAGCTGGCATTCCAAAATCTTTTTCATGAGCTGTAAGATTTGCGAAGCTACTTTTGTTTTTAAAATGTTGACGAGCTCCGTCCGAAACGTAGTATAGCTTTTCTACTGTAAATTTTGATTTTAGATAATTTAGTATTATCTTCTGGTACTCATAAACTGCAACGGTGTCATGTTTTAAATCGTCGGATATGATTGCCATACTTTTGTGTTCCAGGTTTTCTTCTTTCATGTAGTAAATAACTACTGTGAATATAGTTGCTTGGTCGTTATTGAAGTGGAATGCTTGTATGGAATCCTGAAGAACATATTTATAGTTCTCTGCGAAATCAAATGAAATAATGAATTCACCAGACTTCAAATGTGTTTTCAAGTCCTTGAAGAATGACCACTGCTCTTTGACTAAAAAGTCATGGGTTCTCAAATTTAGCAATCATCTACACAGTTCTTCCACAAAATCATCCACATTTAAAATTATGGTTTTCAGTGTGCATCTTTCAGTCTGAAGCCAAGATTCAAATTTTAACTCCTCAATACATTCTCGATCAAAAGAGTTGATTAAATTTTCTTTGATGGATGTGGTTTCCGGGCAATTCGAACATTCGCCTAAGTGGCAAGAAGTTGTAGCATTAGGGCACATAGTCAATTTAAGGCAATCGCGGTAATGGTGTAAATCTTCTGATGAATCATCTTTTAAGTAATTTAAGTTGATTTCCTTCAACATCAATTTAACATTTTCATGGTAAATACAAACACATACTGTGTGAGTTCCGCTGCTTCCTGCCAAAACGCTATGTTTTGGCCTCAGTTGTGTAAATTTTGTGAATCCAATTTTGACATCCTCGTATTCAGATTGAAATGTTGCGAATAATTCATTCAGGTTACAGAGAACCATTCTCTTCTGCATTTGAACTTTCTTGGCATCGATTCGTACAGACATCCAGTCTTTCATCCCTGGCATCAGGCGACTCATATCATCTCGCTGATAAAACTGAGTTATTAGAGATTTAGTATCGCACTCCAAAGTTGTTCCCTTCTTTTTGTTTGGGAGTGTGAGAATCCCATGCTCAGCAACCAATTGTTTAGCAATTCTTGCTTTTCGTTGAGACGTTCCAAACTCAGTCATTGTTTTTGCAGAACTCCATGTTCTTGGAGCAAGCGTGAGAAGTTGAATTCTTTCAGCTTCACTCTGTGACGTTTTGTATTTCTCTTTTATTTGTTCAAGAACTTCCACTGCATCCTTATGGTATTGGTTTCGACACTCATTCGTTGAATTTGAAAAGTTAGAATAACCATCATCATCAACAGTTCTGTCTTCATTCTCGGAATTACTTTTGTCTTCATCTGGAATAACTTCAACGCAAGGCTCATTACTATTCAAATTCGGTAATTCGTTCAACTTTCCGAGCTCTTTCCTGCATGATCCACAAATTTTCAATCGTTTTGACAGCGTAGGGAATTTTTTTAATAAGCCGTCGGAAATATTTCGCATATCTGATGATCTGTGCTTCATTTTGTTAAAGGGATTAAAACAAAAAGACGAATAAATTGCATTTTCAACCTTAGCCTTTTTAGAAGACGTAGACATTTTGAATTTTGTAAGTATTTATGTAAATAACACACGTCTTAACTTTAACGCTGTTTCTAAAAAACTGATTTCCGTATGTCTTCAGAATGACAATAAATAGTTTTTTAAGATCATATAGGTAGTACGTTTTAATGAATGAGTCTAAAATCTTTTATTAGGGTCAAGAAGGGCTTACATACTAAAGTACCTAGTTTAACCAAATGTTACAAATAATAATAAAAATAAACCACCATATAAATAACCTACCTGTCAACTTCTACCTCTCCACCCACTTCTTAAAGTCAAATGTCATAAAATAATAAATAAACTGGTACTTCGGAGAAGGGCCATAAAATATTTCCACTTGATTCCAAAAATTTGTTTCTGGGGCACCTGATATTTTAACAATGAAAATCACGTGCGCTGAAAACTACCTCTAGGATTGACTAAAATAGCGGTCGGCCTCATATTGCACCCCTCCAGTGGCTATTATCGGTCAGTTGTTGTGGTTTTTATTTTTAAGGTTTTAGAAACACTTACACACAAATATGAAAAAAATCAATTTAAAAACATTTGTCTTGAGTTACAAAACATTTATTTTGATAGATATCCCACTCGCATCCCACTAAGCGACCAAAAAGGTTTTAAAGGAAAAGACCTAAGCTTTCTTTTGAGAAAAAAAAATTAATAAAAAAAGAGTCCATTTTGGAAAAAAAAAGTCAAAAAGGTTTTTGATTTTTCCAAAAAAAATAAAAAATTGTATGTCTTGAGTCACAAAACATTTTTTTTATAGATATACCACTCGCATCCCACTAAGCGACAAAAAGGGTGTTAAAGGAAAACACATAGCTTTCTTCTGAGCAAAAAAAAAAATTAAAAAATGGGTCCATTTTTTTAAAAAAAGTCAACAAAGTTTTTGATTTTGCAAAAAAATTCAAAAATTTTAAATCTTGAGTTACAAAATATTTTTTTTGATAGATATCCCACTCGCATCCCACTAAGCGACCATATAGGTCGCTTAGGAAAAGACCTAAGCTTTCTTAAAAAAAATAAAAAAAAAAAATAAAAAGGGCCCATTTTGAAAAAAAAAGTCAAAAATATTTTTGATTTAAAAAAAAAAAATCAAAAATATTTTATTAAATTTTTTTAATTTTTTTTTTCGAAAGATTGCATAAATGGCTATCTAAACTATTTGGGACACATTTTGCTAAGAACAATAGGTAATAAGTTATATGGATAAAAAAAAACACCTGTTTGGCCAAAATGTCAAATTTTGACCTCCTATAACTCAGAGAGTTCTTGACCGATCTTGTTGAAAAATGATGTCCGAATTACTATCCAATAGATTTCATCGCGATCGGAAGACATCGATTTCAAAAGTTGGTTCACTTGACGTGAAATGCCCCCTATATTAATTAAACATTTATAACGGATAAAGTCCAATTTCGGGAGGCATTTGTATGGGGGCTAGGTAAAATAATGGACCGATTTCAGCCAGTTTCAATAGGCTTTGTCATTGATCCGAAAAAATTGTATGTATCAAATTCTGTCGAAATATCTTCAAAATTGCCACCTGTTCTTTGTTTACAAGGATGCATTTATACTATACAATATGTATGGTGGAATAGAGTACAAACATCAGACTTAAGTCAGAAAAATTGATCAAGCTCAAAAAGGGCAAAACGAAATGGGTATGTAAATAAAGGAGAGAGTACGTACTTTAAAATGGTAATAGGTCTTTTCGGAATGTTAGGAATTCCCTAAGGTTCTATTCCAACAAACCTTAAATTTATGTAAAATTTAACACATTTTTAAAAATAATATAAAAGAGATTTCAAAATTGGTAGAAACATATATCTGCATTGATATTAAAGCTATGAAACGATTTTAACGAAAACCGTTTATTCCATAAAAACTCCTTTTGTAAATAAAAAGTTATAAGTGATTGAATTTTCAAAATTTATTACAAAATCCTACTTTTCACTCAGATAAAAACAAGGTGCATATTGAATCACCATGTTTATAGGGAAAATGTTTACATAGAGACCTGAATTTTTGGATTCTGAGGTTCTCAGGTGTTAGATTTAATATGAGTATTTAAAATTAAAAATTGGCGGCAAAAAAAAAGACTTTTGGCCGCTATCTCAAAATTAGCAACACTGTGCGACGCAAACTATGATAGCTGGTATATACACATGCGTAGTGTTTTAATATATAGTTGTTGATGGAAAATTGTTAATGGTGCTATCAAGAAAAAAGATGATGTAACAGATCAGGATCGAACATCATGGGAAGCAGAGGATAAATAAGCCCTTTCTACAAACATTCAAGCCTAGAGATCCACTTCAAAAGTTGCGCAAAAGGTACTTTTGTAAAAGTGTAGTGAATTTGACAATGACACATAAATGATTTTATGGAATTACCAGAAAATCTAGTTGAGACGGGAATCGTCATCCATGATGAGCTTCTAATTATAAAGCTGCTTTCAAGTTTGCCATCCGAATACGAACACTTTGTACATGGTACGAGCTAATCGTACATGGTACACAACTGTGTTTCACAGATCTACGCGTACGTTCGTAACAAATGACCTACGAAGATGCTAGGCGACAAAACACCTTACGAAATGTGGTTTAAAAGAAAACCAAATCTACAACATTAAATAACGTTTGGATCATATGCGGTTGCATTGAACAAGGATAATAAAAGTGGAGGATACTCGTGAGTTGAACGACGTGACGTCAAGTTAAAGAGGACAGCTTTGATAACAATGAATCAGAAGTTACGGAACCAAAAAACGAAGATTATTTAACAATTACACAGGGCAACAACAATTTTAGAGGCTTTTTAAACCCCTACACAATTTTGATGTACTGTGGTTCCAGTAGTACAAATATGGTCCAAATTTTAAATTCAATGGAGTTTTTTTTTAATTTTTTTGGTAAAATTGTGAATTTTTTTAGACGTTTCTCCACATAATTTATGATAACTCAAAAAGTTTTAGTTCGATATTATTGAAGTAAACTAAGAAAAGTTCAAATTTACATAACCTTTAATCTGTTTATGTATTGCGTTTTCAGTAGTTTCGGAGTTATAATAACAAATTTAACAAAAAAAATATATTTTTTACGCGAAAATAGCAAATTTTTGTGTTTTAAAAAAAATCATGAAAAATCGAAAACGGCAGAACTTGTTCTGTTTTATTACTTTGTCTCAAAGCCGCATATAATTGCAACAAAATAATATATCGAAGATAAAAATCGATTGGTTCTTTTCGAATTTATTCACAAATTAAGTGAATTCGCTCATTTTCACAAAATTTAACTTTTTTGTTTGATATGCATAAAATTGAGTAGTTAATGTTCTACTTTCGATTGATTGAATTTTGAAAACATTTTCCCCATCTTTGTACAAATATATTCACATATATATTGCGTTTCAATCGGCTCAGTAGTATCGGAGTTATAATAACAAATTGAAGCAAAAAATATATTTTTATGTGAAAATATAAAATTTTTTTGTTTTAAAAAAATCATGAAAAATCTATAATCGTTAGTAACTTGGCCAATAAGCATTTAATCAAGAAAAGGATTTCGATCTATGATCACTCATATGTCTGACCAAAAATTGATTTTTGATATAAAAACTCAAAATATCTAAATTCGCTAATAACTTGGCCAATAAGCGTTTAACCCTTCGTTAGTCGCAACTGATCTGGTTGATACAGGCAAAAACAAATTTATTGTAAATTTTTTTAAACATCCTACATTTTAAGCTATTTTTTGATAAAAATATATTTTAACTGCAATTTTTCTTTTATCACTCTTTTAAAAACTTTGAATTTAATATTGTTTTTATGTTTTCGAAATAAAAAACAAGTAAGAAAGTATGGTCGGTCAAGCCCGACCATATAATACCCTACACTAAGTAAAAGAGCAAAAAAATTTTTCTTTTAAAATTTCAATAATTTATATTTTTGAGTGATTTTCGGAAGTGGGGTTATATGGGGGCTATGACCAATTATGGACCGATCACCATGAAATTAGGTCGTGTGATTTATGTCTATATTAAAGTTAACTATGTTGAATTTTGTGTGTTTACCAGCGATTTATGCACGTTAAATTGATTTTCGGAAGCGGGTCTATATGGGAGCTATGACTAATTATGGACCGATCGTAACAAAATTTGGTGACATGAATTTTGCGTATATAAAACTTATTTGGAGCGGAATTTGTGGAGATACATATATAAATTAAACATTTATGACCGATAAAGTCCAATTTCGGGAGGACATTCGTATGGGGGCTAGGTAAAATAGTGGACCGATTTCAGCCAGTTTCAATAGGCTTGGTCCTTAAGCCGAAAAAATAATATGTACCAAATTTGATCGACTCAGAGAGTGATTCTAAGTCGATCGGTATACTTTAAGGTGGGTGTTAGACTAATATTTTTGGGCGTTACAAACATCTGCACAAACGCATAATACCCTCCCCACTATGGTGGTGTAGGGTATAATTAAACATTTATGACCGATAATGTCCAATTTCGGAAGGACATTTGTATGGGGGCTAGGTGAAATAATGGACCGATTTCAGCCAGTTTCAATAGGCTTGGTCCTTGTGCCGAAAAAATAATATGTACAAAATTTTATCGAAATATCTTCAAAATTGCGACCTGTACTCTGCGCACAAGGTTTACATGGACAGACAGCCAGCCAGCCAGCCAGCCAGCCAGCCGACCAGACGGACGGACGGACATCGACTCAGAAAGTGATTCTAAGTCGATCGGTATACTTTAAGGTGGGTGTTAGACTAATATTTCTGGGCGTTACAAACATCTGCACAAACGCATAATACCCTCCCCACTATGGTGGTGTAGGGTATAATGAAGAGACTATTTTCAAACGCTCCTTTTTTTATTGATATCAATTTGATACATTGTGACTAGTCTCGTTTGAAAATCATTGCGACAAACGGAGGGTTAATCAAGGAAAGGATCTCGATCTTTAATCACTCATATTTCTGAACAAAAATCGATTTTTTATATAAAAACTCAAAATATCTACATTCGCTAATAACTTGGCCAATAAGCGTTTAATCAAGAGAAGCAGCTCAATCTGTGATCATATTTCTGAACAAAAATAGATTTTTTATATAAAAACTCAAAATATCTACATTCGCTAATAACACTGTCCAACAAATTGAGACTTTTTGATTCGAACAGACTAGCGACCCTATAATTCTGAAAGGGCATGTTGAGTAGATCATTTTTGTAGAATAAACTTATAGTCCAGCTGGTCTGAATTTTTTTTACAGTGGGTCAAAGTTTTAATTTTTTGATCAAAGGTAGCATTCATTATACTAACTGAAAAAAATATTGCAAGTTATATCTGAAAGAATTCTAATTGTCAGAGTTGTATTGTGGAATTTTATGGGTATCATTTTTGTGGAAGATCTTAACCCTCTATCTCTTCTCTTTAGGGGTCAATTTGACCCCTTTTTCGAGAAAATCGAAAAAAGTCCTTTCAAAAAGGACATTTAAGGATCAAAATTTTCTACGAAATTTTTTCACGGAATATTTCAGTGGGGGTAACCAAAGATACAAAAGTTGTAAATAAAGCGCTTTACACTTAATTAGCAAAATTGCACGACATCTCGGGTCTCACATTTTTTAAAAATATCTCCAGAAACCCAAATATGACCCGAAGGAGTTGAAATTTAAAATATAAACAAGTAAGAGAGCTATATTCGGCTGTGCCGAATCTTAAATACCCTTCACCAAATTATACTTTAAAATAAAAATTTTAAATATTTTTAGATAAACACAAATACAATTTTATTTTTCCAATTTTTTGGAATTTTTTTTTTGAAATTGTTTTTTAATTTTTTTTTTTAAATTTAGTGAAAAAAAAATTTGGGTTAAAAAATATTTTTTTCGATTTTTGACCCATTGTAGCTCCAACTTACTATGGTCTGATATACGTCGTTGCAAAGGTCTTTGAAATATCTATCATTAGATATCAAAATCTTGTGTAGAACAACATTTTCTGTAGAAAATCTTGTGTAGAACAACATTTTCTGTAGAAAATCTTGTGTAGAACAACATTTTCTGTAGAAAATCTTGTGTAGAGCAATATTTTCTATAGAAAATCTTGTGTAGAGCAATATTTTCTATAGAAAATCTTGTGTAGAGCAATATTTTCTATAGAAAATCTTGTGTAGAACAATATTTTCTACAGAAAATCTTGTGTAGAACAATATTTTCTACAGAAAATCTTGTGTAGAACAATATTTTCTACAGAAAATCTTGTGTAGAACAATATTTTCTACAGAAAATCTTGTGTAGAACAATATTTTCTACAGAAAATCTTGTGTAGAACAACATTTTCTATAGAAAATCTTGAGTAGAACAACATTTTCTATAGAAAATCTTGAGTATGACGATATTTTCTATAGAACAATATTTTCTATAGAAAATCTTGTGTAGAACAATATTTTCTACAGAAAATCTTATGTAGAACAATATTTTCTACAGAAAATCTTGTGTAGAACAATATTTTCTACAGAAAATCTTGTGTAGAACAATATTTTCTACAGAAAATCTTGTGTAGAGCAATATTTTCTATAGAAAATCTTGTGTAGAACAATATTTTCTACAGAAAATCTTGTGTAGAGCAATATTTTCTATAGAAAATCTTGTGTAGAACAATATTTTCTACAGAAAATCTTGTGTAGAACAATATTTTCTACAGAAAATCTTGTGTAGAACAACATTTTCTATAGAAAATCTTGTGTAGAACAACACTTTCTATAGAAAATCTTGAGTATGACGATATTTTCTATAGAACAATATTTTCTATAGAAAATCTTGTGTAGAACAATATTTTCTATAGAAAATCTTGTGTACAACAACATTTTCTATAGAAAATCTTGTGTAGAACAACACTTTCTATAGAAAATCTTGTGTAGAACAACACTTTCTATAGAAAATCTTGTGTAGAACAACACTTTCTATACAAAATCTTGTGTAGAACAATATTTTCTATAGAAAATCTTGTGTAGAACAATATTTTCTATAGAAAATCTTGTGTAGAACAATATTTTCTATAGAAAATCTTGTGTAGAACAATATTTTCTATAGAAAATCTTGTGTAGAACAATATTTTCTATAGAAAATCTTGTGTAGAACAATATTTTCTATAGAAAATCTTGTGTAGAACAATATTTTCTATAGAAAATCTTGTGTAGAACAATTTTTCTATAGAAAATATTTTCTGTAGAAAATCTTGAGTATAACAATATTTTCTATAGAAAATCGTGTGTATGACGATTTTTTCTATATAAAATCTTCTGTAGGACAACATTTTCTATAGAAAATCTTGTGTAGAACAATATTTTCTATAGAAAATCTTGTCTATAACTATATTTTTTGGCCATGTTGTGTACAACAGTATTTTCTATAGAAAACCGTATGAAAAACAGCATTTTCTTTAAAAATCTTGTCTATTATAAAGCATTTTCTATAGAGAATCTCGTATTCAACAGCACTTTCTATAGACAATTTTGTGATAACAGACGACTGTTTACAGCATAAAGCTACAGTAATATTAAAATTTTAAGTACTCTGGTGATGAAGAAAGTAATTTTTTAATACTATTTTAATACGGAACAAAAATATAATTTTCCATCCCTGTATATAAGATTAAAAGTAAATCTTAAAATAGGAGAACACATATGGAACCGTAACAGCAAATCCAATATAGAATCGTTTACATAATCTGTTGAAATTTCATAAAATTTTATAGAAATTGCAAACGGAATGACAAACTTACATGTACATATGATGAAGGGTATTAAAAGAATTAAACACAACAATCGAACAAAAAGCTTTTTCTGAAATGTTTGTTATTTACTTTCATGTTTAAAAACGGCTAAAAAAATAGAATAACAATATGGGAGTCAAGGCGAATTGTTTAGACAAGTGAACTGTCAATTCACAAACCCAAAAGCAAAAACAACAATAGGCAACTTTGACAGTTCGACTATCTTTTAACAAAAACAAAGTTCCTGTTGTTTTTGTACATGTTGTAGTTCTGTCGTCACCTTCTATAGATTCGCCTTGCTTGGAGTGGTTGCGTTGCTCAATTATTTGTTGACAATAGCAACAAACAACAACAAAAATGAAATAAGCGCAAAAGCAACGTGCTAAAACAACGTGGTGGTTGTTTTTGTACAATATGTGTTCTGTGCAGTGTTACCATATGTCAAGTTTTCCCTTTTTAGCAAGGTTTTTGAGACGCAAAAAGTTTTATTTTAAAAAAAAAAGTTTTTTTGGAAAATTGATATCAATAAGTTGAACCGATGATTTCAAAATGATAGTCCCCAAATTCATTCATTAAATGGGGAGATTGATTTGAATATATTGAAAGTGACTCCAGCACTAAATGCACATAAATTATCTCAGTTTGATTACATATATGTACGAATTGGGTTTTGTTATTTTAATATGTACTTAGAAATAAAAAGTTTTCTTCAAAAAATATATAGCAACACTGGTTCCAAGGCGTATTTAACAAGGTGACAGCAGTGGCGAATTGAAATAAATACAGGCGAATTCACTTATTTTTTATATATAGAGTTTGACATACGGACGTACGGGCGAATATTTTTTATATATGTAGTTTGACATTTGTGCGTGCTATTTCTATAATCAGCTGTGCTGCCGATGGCACCTTATTAAATGCACCTTGACTGGTTCTGTGTACGCGTGAGAGAGTTGCTCTTTTGAGAACACATTATAAAACGCTCTCTCTCAAGGCGAATTTATATACCAGGTGACAAGGTGCATTTAATAAGGTGCCATCGGCAGCACAGCTGATTATAGAAATAGCACGCACAAATGTCAAACTACATATATAAAAAATATTCGCCCGTACGCCCGTATGTCAAACTCTATATATAAAAAATAAGTGAATTCGCCTGTATTTATTTCAATTCGCCACTGCTGTCACCTTGTTAAATACGCCTTGCCAGGTGATGTTGATAACAGTGTTGCCACTTCATGTGTAATTACACATATTGTGTGTAATTTTAACTTGGATGTGTAGCCCATGTGTAATTGAGTGAATGTGTAATTCATGTGTAATTTTAAATTCCAATTATATCCAAAATAAATTGTCAATATATGTCTTTTATCTATATTTTGGATTTTAATTGAATGAATTATGGATTGTTCAGATTTCAAAACCGACTGAAATAAATATGTACGTTTATATGAGGGAATAGCTACTATCCTATATTTTACTCCTATACTCAGTATAATGGAATTATATGTATGAAGATATGAATCTAGTTTGAACTAAATTAACATTAAGGTTTGCAGAAAAATACGTTTGGTTTTCCAAGTGGACATTTCGCCGTTTGTGATAGTTTTGTTTGCGTAATATTGGTAATAGAAACTAAATTTTGGTTTATATTAAAGACTTTTAATTCCAACATGAAAAAAATATAAAACAACAAATAGTATTCAATAACTATACATTTTTACAAGTTATTAAAAATTGTTATTGGAAAAAAGTTAATTTTCAAGATAACCCAAAATCTAAAATTTGTATTTTTATAATTTTAAATTGTTTATAGAATAAGGGTAGCGGTATTTACAGATAACGATATAAACTATTATATCGGTAACGGTAATTGCAGTTATTTCGGGGTAACGTTAGCCAATCTTAACAGAAAAAAAACAAGAACGTAGGAATTTGTGTGAGAAATTTTTTTTTACAAATTGTTACTAGTTATTTTTTTACCCGTAAGAACTGTTTTGTGTTTATGCTATTGTCTGTCTGGTTCCTGGTGTATGTTTTAAATAATAAACAATAAAATTGACTTACTATTTACTATTTTGGAAGCTTTATTTCAAATTTATAACTACAAATTTTAAAAATTTAAACGTTACAAGATTTTACTGGTAAAGTATTTACTGGGAAGGAAAATGGTCAGAGCTATAATTTTTAAACAAATACTAAAAAATATTTATTTTGAAACTGAAAATAAAACTGATTTCAAAGCACTTTATATAAAATAGGAATAAATTCAAATTCGAAAGCAAACAGTGTGCTATTTTTTAAATATTGTTAAATTTTTAATACAAATGTAACAATTTCCAATGGAATAATCTCCGAATGAACATTGATTAATATTTGTTAAAAGCGTATTTGGGATTGACATATTTGACTGATCTCAAGAATTCATTAAATTAGAAAAGTTCATTAAAAAAAGAGATTGCTAACCTTCTTTTAATACCCTAATATATCCAATTCCAGGATAAATTAAAATCAACGCAAGTGAAAATTGTCCATTGACAATAAAGTGATCGTATTTGGTCCAAACTGTAAAAAACCTTTTATATTCATGACAATTTTAGACAATTTCTCCTATTGAAATCACGAAAATTTATTTACATGTGTAATTTTTTCTCTTATGTGTAATTTAGGTATGAGGCATGTGTATTTTATAATTTTCTTGGTGGCAACACTGGTTGATAATGTTGTTTTCAAGGCGTATTAACAAGGTGAGTGCGTCCCGGCAACAAATACAACAATGCAAAAACAACAGGCAATTTGTTTTTGTTAAAATGTACGTTAAATGTCAAAATCAAGGCGAATTAAAATATTACTATGTTATTTACAATAACAAATGTAAACATAAACAATGTTTGACACATAGTGTACATAAAACCACAGCGAATTAAGAAACAGCTGATTTTATGCACTCACCTTGTTAATACGCCTTGGTTGTTTTGATGTTTGAGCTCTCAATTATCCTATGATTGTTGCGGCGAATGCTACAACAAACGTAAAAGTAACAAAAACAACAGGCAAACTTTGACAGCTTAAACCACATAAACAAAAACAAATTGCAAGTGGTTTTTGTAAATGTTGTACTTGTTGTAGAATCGACACCACCTGGTATATAAATTCGCATTGCTGAAGATTGACAAAAAAACACATACATATATACATACAAATAAAGCTTTGTTTGTTATACATATATATATATACATATATTTGCATGACATCATTGAAAACAATAACAAATTACATTGTGTTTTGGTTTTATGGTTATATCTCAGCCCAGGTCCAACTTACTATGGTCTTATATACGTCGATGCAAAGGTCTTTGAAATATCTATCATTAGATATCCATATTGTCTACATTAATGACTTAGTAATCCAGATATAGGTCAAAAATAGGTAAAAAATCGAGGTTGTCCTGGTTTTTTCCTTATATCTCAGCCATTTGTGGACCGATTTTCTCGATTTTAAATAGCAACCGAGCCGGAAGAATTCCGGAGATATTGATATATGAATCATGTATGTATGTTATTTGGGGGCTTCGGAAAGTTGATTTCAACACACAGACGGACAGACGGACATGGCTATATCGATTCCGCTATCTATAACGATCCAGAATATATATACTTTATGGGGTCGCAAATGAAAAATGTGGAAATTACAAACGGAATGACAAACTTATATATACCCTTGCCACTCATGGTGAAGGGTATAATAAATAGTCCTTAAGGAGATCTACAAAAATATGCATACATACATATGTAAGTTATCTTTTAGTTCAAGAGAAATTTAGGTTTAGTTATTTATTTTTTATACCCTTCACCTTCGTGAGAAGGGTATATATAAGTTTGTCATTCCGTTTGTAATTTCTACATTTTTCATTTCCGACCCTATAAAGTATATATATTCTGGATCCTTATAGATAGCGGAGTCGATTAAGCAATGACCGTCTGTCAGTCAGTCTGTCTGTCTGTCTGTTGAAATCAATTTTCTGAAGGCCCCAGATATCTCCGGGATCCAAATCTTCAACAATTCTGTCAGACATACTTTCGAGAATTTTGCTATTTAAAATCAGCAAAATCCGTCCATAAATAACGGAGATATGAGCAAAAATCCGAGACAACCTCTGAAAATTTCATCAAAAAACACAATGTATTGCATGCTTTGACAAAAAATCAACAAAACGTATGCTTGGATGTGCATGCTTTGCGTATTTTGTTTTTCTTTTGTGTTTTGTTTCTTTTGGCGTTGATGTTTTTTATACAATTAAACGTATGTTTGGATGTGTGTTGGTTTCATTGGCTTGCGTATTTTGTTTTTGTTTTTTCTTTTGGTGTTTTGTTTCGTTTGGCGTTGTTGTTTTTTGTGTTCTTGATAAATTTAGGATGCTGTACGCTGAAAGTGGGCAATGTACATACATACACATCTGCTCAAAATAATAGATACACCTAATTGGAAAAAATTTAAATGGCGGTAACATTGAAAATTTCCTCGCAAGCGTTAAGATTACATCATATTATTAAAATTTCTATCTGGCAATGTCATGTCAGTCAAAAATCTGGCAACTATTTGCTTTCATGTTGATTTTTAAAAACGAATTTATTTGAATTACAAAAAATTATTTGCTCATAAAAATAGATACACATCAGTAATTTGTAATTTGTTTATATACAATTTTTTTTTTGTGCAATTTTTTGTTCCTATTTACGTGAAACAGTAAGTATAATTTAAATTTTAGCAACAATTTTATAAAAAATAGGACTCTTTTGAAGAAAATGGGACGAAATCATCATTGTACCGAAGATGAGAAAAAAATTGTTCAAACGATGAGAAATCAAGGAAAATCATTACGGGAAATAGCAAAGAGCATAGGAAGATCTTTACATTTTGTCCAAAATGCTTTATCTAAAAAACAAAAAAGAGAAACTCGCGGTAGACCCAAGAAAACCAGTCCGGAAACAGATAGGCGGATCGTCCTTATGGTTAAAAAAGACCCTTTCATATCATCGAAAGCTATTTCTGCGGAGCTATGTAACGAAATCAGTCCACAAACAGTTCGTCGTCGTCTTTTACAAGCTAAATTGCCGGGAAGAATTGCCAGAAAAGTGCCACTAATGCGCCAAAAAAATATCAAGACAAGATTAGAATTTGCTAAAGAGCATGGTCCGGGTGTGAAGGCGAAAAAAAATGGAGAAATATTTTATGGAGCGACGAAACAAAAATAAATTTGTTTGGAAACGACTGCCAAAGAAATGTACGCCGACCAAAAGGAAAAGAATTCTACGTTAAATTTACAAAAAAGACGGTAAAACATGGCGGGGGAAACATAATGGTTTGGGGTTGCTTTTCATGGAATGGTGTTGGTCCGATATTCCGAATAGAAGATACCATGAATGCTAGTGGGTATAGAGACATATTGGAAAACGTAATGCTTCCATATGCATCGGAAAATATGCCATTAATATGGACATTCCAGCAGGACAACGACCCAAAACATAGTTCAAGATTAGTTAAAAACTGGTTCTTGGAGAATAACGTACCTGTTTTAAGCTGGCCCAGCCAATCCCCTGATTTAAACCCAATAGAAAACTTGTGGAGTGAATTAAAGATAAGGCTTTCGAAGGAAGTTTTCAAAAATAAAGACGATTTATGGGAGAAAACGCAAAAAATATGGTACGAGATTCCATTGGAGAAGTGTCAGAACTTGATATCCAGTATGCCCAGAAGAGTGGAGAAAGTTTTACAAAACAAAGGTGGATATACTGGATACTAGCTTTACTTTAATAATAAACTAATTTTTTTAAGATAAAATTTATTAGCTTTTGTTTAATAAGAATTTTTAAAAATGTATCTATTATTATGAGCACCAAATTTTTCGAAATTTAAGAAATTTAATTTACTTTATAATATTTATTATTAATTATGAAATATTTTGTTTTTGTTTTTTACTCTCCTTTTAACTATAAATAAAAATCGACTGAATTTTTTTTATAATTTTACAATATACCATTATTTTTTTTCGTTTTTAAAAAATAAATTTTGGTGTATCTATTATTTTGAGCAGATGTGTATATACTAATTATAAAAAATAATAATGCATCCACAACAAAGGTGAAGGGTATATAAGATTCGGCATAGCCTTTTTGTAATTTTTTACTGAAACCAAATTTTTTTAAATTGAAAAAGTTTTGATAAGTCTGGAGGCGACTAGGTCCACTTAAATGAGTCAAGTTTTACTTTACCCGCTTTTGCATTAAGTTCTCTTTTCGGGTCATATAAAAATTTTATATAGTCCTGAAGAAAATTTTTTTCTACAAAAGAAAAAATATAGGGTCGTTTTTGGGAAAAAACTTAAAAGATACGATAATTTTTTCATGTTCCAACTTTGGATGCGTGTAACTTTTTATAGGGTTTGCATTCGAAATTTTATCGCAAATACAGATGACATTTTAAAAATAAATTTCGTACCTAAAAAGAAAAAAACAAACAACAGAATACATGTAAATCAATGTACATATTATTAGTTTTTATATAAGTAATTGAATTTTGGTCGGAAAAATGAGTGATCACAGATCGAGCTGCTTTTCTTGATTAAACGATTATTGGCAAAGTTATTAGAGAATTTAGATATTTTGAGTTTTTATATAAAAAATCGATTTTTGGTCAGAAATATGAGTGAACGTTTATTGGCCAAGTTATTATTGAATTTAGATATTTTGAGTTTTTATCAGCCCAATTATGAATAAAAATTCCCCGGGAGTTTTTTCCTTTTTCTTATTTTTCCTATTCAAATTCAATGGGAAAAAACACCCGGGGAACAAACTACCGCGGAATTTTTTATTCATAATTTTTTATTCATAAACAGATCGAGCTCCCTTTCTTGATTAAACGGTTATTGGCCAAGTTATTATTGAATTTAGATATTTTGAATTTAAAAAAAAAAAACGATTTTTGGTCAGAAATATGAGTGATCACAGATCGAGATCCTTTTCTTAATTAAACGCTTATTGGCCAAGTTATTAGCGAATTTAGATATTTTGAGTTTTTATATAAAAAAACGATTTTTGGTCAGAAATATGAGTGATCACAGATCGAGTTCTTTTTCTTGATTAAACGCTTATTGGCCAAGTTATTATCGATTTAAGCTATTGTGATTTTTTATATAAGTAATCGAATTTTGGTCTGAAATATGAGTGATCACAGACCGATGTATTTTGCAGATGTATTTAATAAGTAAAAACTTTTGCGGACTATGTATTGCGAACCTGCGTCCTGCGATTTTAGATATATCGCAAAAAAATTGGAGTGGTCAATTATTCTTTCAGTAAAAACTTAAATTGGATTACTATGATCATTTAAACAAAAAATTAGCCAAATCGGTGTAGCCGTTTTCCGAATTTAGATAAATCGAAAGTGGGCGTAAAAGTAGGCTTGGTCAATTTTTCATTCCGTAAAAAACTAAGTTGTGCTAAGACCAACATTTTAAAAAAAAAATTGTCTAAATCGGTCCGGCCGTTCTCTACTGATGCAATTACCAACGAACGATATTTGATTTTTATTTATATAGATTTCAACTCATTCGGATCATATTTGGATTTTTGGAGATTTTTAAAAAATGTGAAACCCGATACTCAGTTGTTCAGAAACGTATTTTTTTGGGCAATAATTCGGTATCTCGGGAATTATTAGAGATATTATTACGAAAATGCACATGGTTGGAGCTGAGGTGTTTTCGAGCTGATTTACAGTTGTTCAACTTCATAGGGGTAATGGGTCCTCAAATTTGGACACCTCGGGACTCAAATTTTTTAAAAAATCCATTTAGAATGAGCGGAAACTTAAAAATTTAAATGGTCCTTGAGAAGTTATCTCCATTAGTTGAAGAGATATTTAGGTTTATTGATTTATTTTTTTTAATTTTGCTCGATTTTTTTTTTAGATATGACGGGCCAACGGAGGGTCGAAATTTTCTTTAGAAAATTTAGAAATATGGGTGATAAAATTCTAAATCAGATAAAGGCAACTTGCTAAGAGTTATGCCGTCCCTATAAAAAGTTACATGCATCCAAATTTGGAACATGTAAAATGGGCCTTATTTTTTACGTTTTTTCCAAAAAGTCCCTATATTTTTTCTTTTGTAGGAAAAATTTTTCTTCGGAACTATATACAATTTGTATATGATCCGAAAAGAATGCAAAAGCGTGTAAAGTAAAACTTGGCTTAACTTAAGCGGACCTAGTCGCCCCAGACCTATCCAAACTTGCCCAATTTAAAAAATTTGGTTTGAGTAAAAATTTTTAAAAAGGCAAAGCATTGATCCTAAATAGCTCCATATTAGTATAGCCCTATATGTTTCTTAAATACTTGTAAATAACATCACAGTAGGCAGTTTTCTAAAAAAAAAACTCAGTTTTTGGAACACATTTTCCCCGTTGCAGGAATTTTGGTATTTGGAAATAAAAAATGTCAAAAATTATAATGTCATTGATTTAAGGACATTTGTGTCTATATTAGTTCCAAATTTTGTTATGATATCTTTAACCGTTAAAATTTTACATTAATTCAAATTTTATATTTTTCTTCATAGAAAATCACCATATTATAATTTTTTTTTAGTTTTTACATGTTCCAAATTTGGTTGCATGTAACCTTTTATAGGGACGACATAACTATTAACAAGTTCTTTTTATCTTATTTAGATTTTAATCGCCAATATAGTTGACTTTTTAAAACAAAAATGTCGACCCTCCGTAGGCGCGCCATATCTAAAAATCCAAAAAAAAGATCGAGCAAAATGAAAAAAAAATTATCAATAAACCTAAATATCTCTTCAACTAATATAGATAACCTACACATCTAAGGTTACTTTTAGTAGAACTTCTTAAGTACTATTTATATTTTAAATTTCAGCTCATTCGGATCATAAATGAATTTTTGGCGATTTTTTTTAAAAATTTGAACCTGAGGTGACCAAATTCGAGGGGCCACTCACTGGTCCCCATTAGCCCTAGGAAGCCCAACAACTACGAGTCAACTCAAAAACACCTCATCTCCAACCATGTGAAATTTCGTAATAATATCTCCAATAGTTCCTGAGATAACGAATTATTTTTTTTTAAAAAAAGCTGTTATTGCCAAGGCATATTTAACCAGGTGGCAGCGTAACGCCAGCTGACTATTTTTTGCTCTACTCATGTTTTGCCTTGTGAAATGTCAAAAACTTGTTTACAAACATTTTAAAATTTGTAATAAGATTAAAAAGATTATTTTATATTTAAAAAAGTTAGTATTTGTCACCGCTTTATGTGCATAAAATATTTAAAAGTGTTAAAAAAAACTTTTTCATTTATAAAAGTGCGTTTTTGTGAATTTTTTTTTTTGACAGTTTACACGGTTTTACACAAACAAAAATGACTATTGTTCTTGTATTGTTGTAATTGTTGTAGTTACGCTGCCACCTTGTTAATACATCTTGGTTATTGCATGCGCAATAACATGCTTATGAAGCAAATTTTTTCTAACTTTTTTTCAGTTTTTTTTTTAACGGAATTGCTTAGGGGCAAAAATGGGCAGCTGAATTTTTAATAAATCGTTAGCTGAGACTTCAAGCTTTAATTTTATATAAGTTTTGGGCTAGAGGTCGTTGGAGATCCATAGAAATTGGAGAAAATAAATATTTTTGGACAATTTATAGTAGTCAAACCTTTTTTTTTAATTTTTTTTTTAAATATAAATTTAAAATATGTTTATAAAAAATGTGTTGAAAATAATAAAGAAGTTGATTATTTATATTAGTAATCAATGTTTTCTTTGAAATTTTGTTATTTTTTCTCTATGTGCAAATAATTTTTTGACAAACTGTACATATGTATGTACATTCAAGGACTAAAGTCTACATACAACCTACAATTTAATCATAAAAAGATAATGGTAAGAGCTAAGCTATTTTTTTTTTCTTCTGTGGTAAGGACATTGTAGATAAATATTAATTACAGCAAATAAAAATTATCTGGTGGTATAACATTGAAATTATTAGCACTAACATCAGTCAATAGTCAGTAATTGAAGGGACAAAAGTTTACATACAACACAAAACTAGTTTTATGGTGCAATCAATAACATAGGAACCTTTGAATCTTTTCTTATTATTTTACGTAAACTTGCATAAGAGATGCGCAAAGAATCTACTTTAATTTAAAAATGTGTATTTTTATGTAATTGGCTCCAATAATAATGCAAAATAGAAAGGAGATTGAAGTTTCAGTTAGAAACCTTGTAATAAATTGAGCAGAAGTCCTAGGGAGAAATTTCAAAAATAGTAAAACTAAGCCGTACTACCATAGAATAAACCAGTAATGTTCACGCCATACAACAATTGTTTGAAAAATTTACACACATTTGTTACGCTCTTTTAAAAACTTTTGTTCAAGGCGAATCTATAGAAGGTGACGACAGAACTACAACAAATACAACATGTACAAAAACAACAGGTACTTTGTTTTTGTAAAAAGATAAGTGAACTGTCAAAGTTGCCTGTGGTTGTTTTTGCTTTTGGGTTTGTTGTATTTTTCGCCACAACAAACACAAGTGAATTGACAGTTCACTTGTCTAAACAACTGAATAAAAAAAATAATCAGCTGTTCTTCTGTCGTCACCTTCTATAGATTCGCCTTGCTTTTGTTCATTCATCGTTTAGCTCTCGATGAAAACACATGCGACGGACTATCGTCATTTTTTTCAGACATTTACTAAGCATTGTTGTTGGTTGTTTTTGGACGAAGCATAGCAAACACAAGCGTTTCAATTGCAATTGAACACAAAATAACAAAGTCAAAAATAAATACAAAATTAAATAGAATTTAGGCCGTATAATGCATATTTTTTCTTTTCCTTAAAATTTAAATTACATTCATTAAATAAATTGGTTATATGTGACAAAAATTCTAAATCTAAACTTTCATTATTTTGTTCTTATTTTAAATGTTTGACATTATGTTTGCTGGGTAGCTCTCTCACCAATACATCTTCATTTTTATTTTTGAACATCACTGGAATAAACACATAGAACGGAAGGAGAGAGTAATATATATGGAAAAATTACTCTCTTTTCTCACATACGGGTGATACAATAACAAAATATATGCAATACATTCTCAAGAATTAGGTTTTTAACAACAGACTTAGGTTTTTGGCTCTCAGTTGCCTATCTAGTTATATATCCGATATCTCATTTTGTTCGTATTACATGTGGCTTTGCGTTAAAGCAATAAATATAAACAATTTCTGCCGTTTTCGATTTTTCATGATTTTTTTAAAGCAAAAAAATATTATAACTCCGAAACTACTGATCCGATTAAAACGTAACGTAAAATTCCCCGAGAGTTTTTTTCCCTTTTCCCATTTTTCCTATTCAAATTCAATGGAAAAAACTCCCGGGGAATTTTTTATTCATAATTGGGCTGTATGTAAGTTTGAACTTTTCTAAATTTACTTCAATAATATCGGACTAACCCTTTTTGAGTTATTATAAATTATGTGGAGAAACATGTACAAATATTCATAATTTTAGAAAAAAAAAATTAAAAAAAAAACTATAGAATTTAAAATTTGTACCATATTTGTACTACTGGAACCACAATACATCAAAATTGTGTAGTGATTTAATAAGCCTCTAAAATTTTTTCGATTTTTTTGCCCTGTTTAATCATACATACGAGTGTTTTTGTTTTCACATATCGCACTGGTTCCTTTAAAGAGCGTCAACTCAAAATTTTTCACTTTTTGCTAGAAATATATATGCAGTGGTCATATCTACCCAATGTAAAAATCTGCTATCATTTTGTTTCATTATAATGTATTGAAAAAAAGATAGTTTTTTGCTTCTACTGAACATTTTAAAATTTTGAGTTGACGCTCTTTAGAGGAACCAGTGCGATATGTAAATTTCTCATTTACATTTACAAAACGAAAACAATAAATCGTCCCCTTAATAAAAAAATTGTATAATTTTTTGCCATTTCGAAATAATTAAGTTTAAAATTTGTGTGTTAGTAGACATCTGAACAAAATTAATATCTGATCTTTTGACCCTGAAATATTTGCATTTTTCTCAAATTTTGGCGATAATAGTTTTTGGGTCATTTTGAACCAAAGGAGATACAGGGTTAATTTCCAACATTTTTTTTTTTAGTGTAATATTCATTAATATAAATAAATCTACATATTTCTAGAAAACAATGCAGAAAGTTAACGAGTTTCACCTATTTATTCCATATTAACAGTAAAATTTTGCATATATCTGAACTTTGACCTCGATGCGCGTCCAGAAATCGTTGCCCGATTTGGCTCAAATTTTCAGCACTTATTGTAACTATTGTTTTATTGAGCGAACGAAATATACGTACATACATATGTATCACATCATTTTTCGTTTTTGAACGATGTTCAATTTTGCAGATAAAAATTAGCAATAGCTTTGTTCAATAACTAAAAGTTGTTACTAGTTAGTAACAATTGTTACTGGAAAAGCGTTTATTAACTCAAAAAACTTGCAAGTAGAGAAAAAATCAAGAGCGTATAAATTTTGGAGAGTGATCTCTCGTTGCAAACTATTACAATCAGGGCTGTCAGATGTGGCGATTTCTCGCCAAACGTGGCGATTTTTCATTACCTTTGGCGACCAAAATTTCCAATTGGCGACATGGCGATTTTTTGGCGATTTACAGACTAGTTGGCGATTTATTTGGCGATTTTTAAAAAATTATTTGTTTTTCTTGAAATAATTTTATTTCATTGATATTTATTAACCCAATAATTAATAATTAATCACGTATTATCTGATCATATGGATGCAGGTAGCATACACGATCAAATAGTTTGAACAATATTAATTTTTTCTTCTAAAATATTTCAGCCGTCTTAATAACTTAATATGCTCATTAAAATTGGCTATTGGTTCGCCGGATTCTTTTCTGCCATTGGAATCTATCGATTTTGGCACAGAATTTGGAACGGAATTACAAAATATAAAAATGGAGGAATATGATGTAGAAATTTTAAAAGAAAATGGTTTTTTGTACTTAAAAAACTTTTAAAAGAAATGCTTAAACAGTTACCAGAAAATATAACTCTTTTTAAAGTATATAATGAATTTTCAATATTAAAATGTGGAAATTGTCGGTAGTTCAAAATTCATTCATTAACTTTATTTAAATCCAAAATTATCTGCAGAGGAATATGAATTGTAATGGTCAAAATTAGCATATATCAATTAAACTTAGATCTTTAAAGGTGAAATTTCAACAAATTTGTTAGATTTTTGGCCACAAGTTTACAATTATTGCGATGCAGCTGGAATTGTTAAAAGCAAACAGAAATCTGGGAGTGAATGAATGTTTTTGTGTATTTATTTCATTTAATACTCAAACACAGACATTTTGGAAATTTTCGGTAGTTCAAAATTCATTAACTTTATTTAAATCCAAAAGTATCTGCAGGGGAATATGAATTGTAATGTTCAAAATTAGCATATATCAATTAAACTTTGGCGATTTTTCGTTTAGCTTTTGGCGATGGAGGTAAAAAAAATCTGACAACCCTGATTACAATAGGTATATAACTAATTTTGGCGAAATTTTTGGCATACTACCACGTTATGGCCAATGTTGTGTTAGTAATGAAAACCATTTTTTTAGGTCATTTGGAATCAAAAACATCACGCACCAACACCAATTTCTAAAATAAACCAAATTTTTTTTTCTCTGAAAAATTCACCCCTATCGGCAATAACATGTGAAATTTTGTTCCCATAAAATATTCATTTCCCTCGAACGGAAAATTGCTATCGGGAATATAACGATGTACTTTACATTCACAATAGTTGATTTTGTTAGTAACAACTGTTTATTGTTTACAAAATTCCATCTAAAAATTTCACAACAAGGGGAATTTTTTCACGTGAACAAAGTTGATGAACGAAAAAAGGAAAAGGGAAAATATTTCATGTGAAATATTCACCCCTATCGCGAATCATTATTTCACATGAAATATGTTCCCATTCCCATTTTTCGTTCATAAACTTTGTTCATGTGAAAAAATTTCCCATGTTGTGAAATTTTTAGATGAAATTTTGTAAACAATAAACAGCTGCTACGAACAAAATCAACTATTGTGAATGAAAAGTTTAGGGGAATATCACGATAGCAATTTTCCCTTCGAGGGAAATGGATATTTCATGGGAACATAAATTTCACATGTTTTTCACGATAGGGGTGATTGATTCGCGATAGGGGTGATTATATAAATAATTCCATATTTTTTTTTTTACAAGTGTAAGGGATACTTCCCTTATTAAAAATTTTCTTTTGAAGTATGTCCGCAGTTATTATTAAAATAAAATATATTGTTTTTCAAAATAATTGAAAAAATTGAATGAAAAACTTTATTGCCTTTGGTGCGTGAACTTTTTTAACAACCGCGAAAAAATAATACCGTGGTTTTTCATATTTTTTAATGCTCTATTCGACTATGCTATGCCAATTTGCATATTTGCAAAAAATGTCAAAAGTTATATCCCTACTATTATGCTAGGTATACACGTTACGATAAGTCGTACTATAAATCGTATAAGTATGAAATTAGTAACGTGTATCATGTTGTCGTACTAACGAAGTATGAAAATCAAAAATTTTTGATTTTTGGGATATTTTTATTACTTGTCATTTTTTTCAAAGGAAATAGTACGATTTGTAGTAACGTCTATCACAAAATCGTACTTCAACTCATACTACGAAAAATAGTATCGTGTATACCCAGCATTACAAGTTCTATTTTGAACTCGTAATAGTTAGCAGCTTATATTTAAAATGTTTTGTTTTATTGTTTATTTATTTACAATTTTATTTTTGTGGTGAAAAATGTCGAAAAAACGAATTTTCAATAAAATTGAAAAAAATGTGAGTATTTATACATTTTAAAAAGAATAAAATAAGAAAATTGTAAGTATAAAACAATTGTTACTGGAAAAGCGTTCATTTACTTTTTACTATTTTTGAGAATTTAAGAGACAAATTTTGTAAATTTTGATTTTATTCTCTCGTTGCAAGTATTTACTGGGAAAGTAAATGAACAGACCTAATGTTTGAAAATATTTCACAATCGGAATTGTCATAGAATCCAATCATTGTCGGAATCGGTTTTGAAAACGTCAAAAAAGGTACATTTGACTTATGACAACCCCGAAAAACTAATTTTTTTATAGGTGAGATGGAACAAAGATATGCTGCGGTGTATGAGTTTTTTCACAGATCAAATCCAGATATCTGGACAGCAATTATATAATAAAAAAAATGTCTGCACTAAATAAAACAAATTTTACAATTATTTTCATCATTCATTATAATATTTTTTTTGTTTATTTTTATTTTTTTTCTTTATCTTCAAACAATTTGATGTTTTTATCTTTCCTTCCTTCACGCGCTTAATTTAAAAAATAAAAACATAATTCAAATACATGTTATTTTATTGGTTTATTATTTTATCAACTAATTATGTATATATTTTTTTTGTTTTTTTTTTCTTCTTTCTTTTTTAATGATTAATAATAATAGAATATACTTAGATTAATTTATACAACTTGATGTTTACTATTTGTTTTTATTACTTTTAAAAGTATATTTTTTAAATATAATAAGGATGTGGTTTTTTTGTTTCTTTTTCTTTGTTTGTTAAGAATGAAAATGTTTAAAACTTGGTTTTATTACATGCTTTTAACAGAAAAGTGTAGGGAAGGAAGGGATTATAGAGGTTAATAATAGAACCTTTAAGGGATAGAGAACAAAATAGATGTTGTAGAAAAGAAATAATAAAAATAATTTAAAAAATAGATGTGTATATAGTAAGTAGTTTAAGTTTTGTTTTTTTAGTTTTTTTTTTAATTTTTTACTTATTAATATAATAAAAACACACTTATTATCTAAATATGTTTGTTTGTTTGTATGTATATAATATTGGTTTCTGTAGTTAAATTTAACTTATAATAATATTGGTTGTTTAATTTTTTTTGTTTTTTTTTTTTTGTTTTTAAAATGAGAGCCAAATATATAAAGAGCAAGTATTAAAAAAAATTTTTGATGTTTTTTGTTTTATATGTTTTTGCATGTATATTGTAAACTCATTATATTTTAGTTGTTTTCAATAGTTTTTTTTTTGTACTATTTTTAAGTTATTAAAATATATTATTATTATTGTTATTTACAAAAGTGTGGAGATGAGGACGTTGTAATTTTAAAATTGTATGATTTTCTTAGAAAATTTCGGATTAATTATGTATATATGATAATAGTTTTTTTTTAAATAAATAGTATAGGTATACATTTTTAGATCTATGTACAAAACTAAAAAAAATAAAACAATAAAAAGGGTAAGGGGTCTTGTTTTCAAGTAGCTTGAGTTGCGGTTTTGAGTTTAAAAGTAGAGGGCTGAGGGAGGATTGAGTAAAACTAAAAAGAAACGTTATTTTTTATTTTTAAAGTTTTTTTTTTATTAATTTTATTGCTTTAGTTAAGTTAAAATTTATGATTTTTCGTATTTTTTAATATTGTTTTTTATACATATTTTATTTTTACAAATTGTTTAAAATATATAATCTTTTATTTTGTTTTGTTATATTAGATATAAAATTAAAATTAATGTATTTTGTATATAATGTACAGAGTTGGTTGGTTGGTTGGTTTTCTTTTTATAATACACATTTAAATTATAAATTCATTTTGGTTTTTTTTATTATTTTATTGTTGTTATTATAAGGTATGTATGTATTTTTAATTCATAAAATAATAAGTAAATTTTATATAATATTAAAATTACATATAAAATATTAGAAAATTGAAAGCTTTAGGCTTTAGATAAAAAAAGAGAATGGTAAAAAAACTTAAAATAACTTAAAATGAAATTAAAATATAAAAAATTTAAAAAAGCAAAGAAAAAAAGAGTTTAATTTAAAAATTCTTAAGTTTAGATGGATTTTTTTCATAAAAAAAATAATTTTACACATTTTTTTCCAATAAAATCTAGTAAAGAAATACAAAATGAAAGAAAATTTAAATAAAATAAAGAAAATGAACTAGTGAATGAAAATTAAAATAAAAATTAAAAAAAAAAAAATTAAAGTGAATGTGGACGCGAACGTGACAAATACATTCTAGAGTCAAAATGTGTTTTTCTTTTGGAAAATTTCTCTCATAAATATTATCAAAACACAAAAGTATGTTAAAATATTATTTGTAAACAATATGAGTGAGAATTTTAATCAAAAAAGCAAAAAACACATTTTGTTAGCATACTTTAGGGAAATTTCTATATTAATCTTAAATTCCCCTAAAGTAGGCTTTGCAATTCTGGCAACACAAGAGAGAGAAGTCACGTTATCTTTTAATTACGTACATTTTATGAATGAATTGTATGTTAAAGAACAAGCAAAAAAAATTATAATAAAGTTTATAAAACTAGTTTAACAACTATTCTATAAAAAAAAAAAATAGTGTAATTACAATGTTTTTTTTTTTTTTGTTTTTCGTTAAATTTATCCATAAAAATATTTATCTTTTATACGTATGTATGTAATTGTTATAATTTTCTTTTTACAGGAAAACAAATAATAAAATATTGTTTAATTTACATTATTCATAATGTACATTTATCTTAATGTGTGTACGTTGTACGCATGTGTGTGTGTGTAACTATACAAGTTTAAAAAAGTCCTTTGAGACTTTCTCAATAAGATTCATATTCGATTCTATTAGATTTTTTATTTGGAATTGCAAGTAACTACATAATATTGTTCCTCTTACTAATTCCTCTCTTTCTTAGAAAAACAATCACTGTATCCTTTGAATGATCCTTAAGAATCTGTGCCACCGTCGTCGTACGCAAATAGAAATCTCAAATATCCTTTTGAATTTTCTATCTTAAGCTTAAGCTATGTCAACACTTTTTTTACGCTCAAGGTTAGCCATTTCACTTTTATCACAATTTATATGTTGTTGTTGTTGTTGTTGTTGATGATGATGATGCGTATGATGATGTTGTTGTTGCTGTTGATGATGTCTAGTCGTCTGTCCATTGTTACTGTGACTGGTTGCGGTAGTATTTGTCATTGTTGTTGTCGCCGATGCCGTTAAAATTTTATGTTGAGTAGTATAACATCGCTCTGGACTTGGTTCGCGGGATGAGGACATTGATGTGGATGTGGATGAAATTTCCTCGAGACAATTGTCCAGCAAATCGCCGCCACCAATACTGCTCGATATACTATGATTGCGATTTCGTATAATGTCCATGTCGTCGTCATCTGAAAATAAATGAAAACGGTTAAATTTTTTCAACCTAAATCAGATTGCATTATAAATTTGTATTTAGTTAGACGGCAACCATCACTCAAGGGCAGGCGGGGGTCCATAGGGGTGAAATAGGAATTCCTCCCAAAACCGAAGAAAAAAGAAAAATGTAGAAAAAATTTTGATTTCCCCCCACATGAAATGTATTTTTCCAAAATGATTTCTTGACAAACTGCATGATTTTAATATTTTAAATTTGAAAAATATTAATACTCAGTATTGCCGTCTATAAAGCCTTAAAGGATACCACACTCAATATTAAGGACATCAAACATTTTCTTACTATGCATTTTATAAATAGAATATGTAAATTTGTTTATAGCGTACGGACAATTTTTTGAGTTAATATTTTGAACTATTTTTAAGTTTTTTTTTTTTAAAATAAAAGTGAACTTTTTTTACTATTAATTGGAAATTTTTATAATCAGTTGTTGGACTTTTAAAAAAACATTTACTTTATTCGAATCGGGTAAATATTTTTCGAATTATGTTTGAGTAAGTGTATATAGAAAATTCAAAAAGTACCGTCACATATTCAGGATCTTTTACTATATCTAATGTAGGTCATAATTGTATAAATCCCGGGGCCAAATTATATTGAAAATACCAGAGACCGAAAATAACGGGTTCACTTTCATTTCAATGGTAAATACTCATTCGCAGCCATTTAAAAATAATTTTTTGTGATATATCACTGAGAGAGTGATTTATTCGAGAACATTTTAGGTTTGGAGTTGAGAGAAACAGAAAAGAAACAAACACAAATAATCTGCATGAGTGATTTATAATTTATTATTTTCGTAAAGGTCAGCTTGTGACTTTTATTTGCGAACATGAAAAGTAAATCGAAAAAATGCATTTGATGCAAATCAAAAGATTAATAACAATTTAAATAAAAATTCTCATTTCTGTTACTCAGACGACTTCAATCAACGAAAGATTCCGGGACTATACGAATCAATCCTGGTGTAGTAGAACATATTGCAAAGTGTCCAGGGCCTTATGGCCAAAACTGAATGCGAACGCGACTGGAACACTGATAGAGTTGGATAGGTATAATCTCAGGATTCTAGTAGGAGTGATAACCGTTCATTGCTCAATTGGAGCCTTTAAGGGTAAATGGGATAATGGCACACAAGACTTCTGTAGAGTGTGTGGGGATGCAGAGGAGCTAGAGACAGTAGAGCACATTATGTGCAACTGCCCCATGCTACAGGGTCACAGACTTAGATAGCTAGGAAATAGATTTCTGGACGAACTTGGTAGTGTTGCTGGCTGCAAACTAAGCAACATACTGGGTTTCATTAAGGGAATAGGGTGGCTATTTAAGGGACGTTCTACGGCGAGTCCAAATCCGTAAAGAGACTTCTCTTTCTTTCTTTTTCTTTTTAACAGACGGAACTTTGGACTCTTTTCTTACTCTAAGGCTATCCTCTTTGTCTATCGCTATTTAAGGGAATCACAATGGACCTCAAGGTCTCCGAGTGGAAGTGCCTAACCTAACCTACTCAGACTTCATTACTTCATACTTATCATATTATTTCCATAATTTGTTAACAATTTTACTAATAATATGTTATTGTATGTAAATTGAAGAGAAAGTAACAGTTATTAAGAACAAGAACAAATGAATTGTTTATCTCACACCAAACCATTAAAAAACAACAAAAAACGAATAAAGGTCATACCAAACCATTTAAATAAAAATCATTTTATAACTGTTATTTTCAGTGATTTATTTTTATCACAAAAATATAAACACAATTTGGGTTTTTTGGTAACTTTTTACTAGACCTTCAATTTGGAGATTTGTAACAAATAGTTATCTAGCTAGTCAGTAACTAATTAAGTAGCTAGTAAGGTAACTGACTGTGACCGATATGTGAAGGTCAATTGTAGAGTATTTAATAAATGAAACCGATTCTTTTTCTATATCAAAAACCGACAAATATTTTATATTTGTTATTGGTTTGCTTCAGCGGCACTTTTTTTCAAATTAAAGAAGTAAAGCAAAAATTCCCGCATATGGCGCTTTGTTAACACAAAATTCCACATTTTCGAAGCAAAAAAAAAAAATGACATAAGTTATTAAAAACAAAAACCGAGCCGAATTTCAAAGCATTAGCTGGTTGTTTGTTTTATTTTTCAAATGACCCCAGAGAAAATAGTCCGAGGCGGGTAATTGACATCACCATATCGAGATGTGGAGCGTCATGCTGAAACCAAAAATCACTGATGTCAACGTTGTTTGTTTACATAGCCGCATAACTGAGATCTCATTATTAATGATAACTTTGTCCAAATAACAAACGTTCAATGCGTCCAAAATTTAAAATTTTCCAAATTTGTACTAATTTAATGACCGTTCAATTCTTGATATTTCATAATTTACACACCCTTTAGATACTATTGTCTCGATTAAATAAAAACTGAAGAAAATAAATAAGAAACCATCAAACCATTTGTTAAATTCATATAACTATTGGGACAGATTGTTTTAGCGTTTATTTGGTTTCGAAAAAATTATTTAATTAAAAAAACAAAAAAACTCAACACTTACCTTTTCTCAAACCAAAGTCATTGATGGCAACATTTTCACTAAATGATGAAAAACGTGGACGATTACCACTGCCAACGCTAAATGAAGTGCCCAAACTTTGTTTTTCCTTTAAAGATTTCAAACGGGCACAAAGACTCTCTTGTTGTTTTTCCAGGAGAGTGGGGGCTGCATTAAATTGACCTACGAACAAAACAGAAACAAAGGAAAATTATAAATAAGACAGACAAAATTCCAGAGATCTTTCTCTGCTTACCTTTTGTAGAATCCTCTTCAACGAAGGAGGAAGATTTCAAAAGATTATCATTTAAACTAGTACTGCTAGTTGAACTGTTGCTGCTATTTAGAGAATCTGATGATGACGATGTCACGGCCGTAGTAGAGGACATTATTTCCTTTTGAATTTGTGAGTCTACAGATTGTGTCAAACGGTCGGGAGAATTCAAAGTACATTTGTTTGTTAATGGCAACGTCGTTGGCGCTAGAAGCGAGGACGACAAGATCGTTTCTAAGGGCGTAGGTGGAGTAGTTGGTGTGGATGTTAAACTGCTACTGGCACTAATTGAGTCATTGGATGAAGATTGCTGCATACGTTTGCGATATTCGTTAATAGAAAGCTTTCGCTTTGGTTGTGGCGGTGGTTCTGGTGCCGTTAATTGAGGATTCAAACGCGGATCATGGCTTGCAGTTTTCGTGTGTATTTTTAAAGGCGTAGTTGTTGCAGCACTATTACCAGAACTTGAACACGACGGCGTCAATGTCGCCGAAACGCCGCATACAACTGGAGGTGGAGCAAGAGGGGCTGGCATATCTGTAGAGGAATCCTTAGGGGGTGTATTTGTTGATGATGATGCTGCTGGTGCGGACGCAGTAATGATGGTTGTTGAGCTCACCACAGCTGCATTAGAAGCTGAATCTTTTAGGTTAGTTGTATTATTTAGCCCAAACAAGGCTGTATGTGACACATAGCCACCCAATGTGTTGTAGCTCTTCAATTTAGTATCTAAATACTCTGAAAGAACACCACCTGCAACTGGTACAGATGCACTTGCTGGTATTGGAGGTGGTGTTGTTCCAGTCGCCACCAAAGTGCTCGAAGGTGTCAATGGTGTAGGTAGATTTGAAGGCGGGGCAGGGTTGTCCAAGAGCTTGCCGTAAATGGTGTTGTAGAACGGCAAATGATTTGTAGTACTAACATTTGGAGTAGATATCGGAGAGGACATGGCACCACTAGGGGGTGGTGTAGGTGGTAAAGGTGGCTGCTGCTGCTGATTATGATTACTTTGGACAGATGTAATAAAACTGGGACTATTCACATGGTTTGGAATGTTTTGTGGTAGTACGGGCGGTGGAGGTTGTGGTTGTACTGATGGTAGCGGTGGTTGTTGTGGTTGTTGTTGATGACTTGTTGTTGAAGAACAGCTTGTTGCAATAACAACATTATTAAAATGTGGTAAAGTTGGATGTTCTCTTAAGAATGAAGTTGTAGGTGGAAGTGGAGGCTGTGGTGGTGGTTGAGTCACAATTGTAGGTATAAGTTTAGGATCCTCTGAGTGTGCGGGCGACGGAGTGGATATAGGTGGTGTCGGTATTGTAGCCGTTGTAATTACAAGTTGAGAAATTGGTGGTACACAGGCTTTAGAGAAACTACTAGTTGCAGTTGCACTTGAAAACTTCTTCTCATGTTGTTTTTCAATCTTGACAAGTTGCTTGTTGGCGCCATTTTTAAGCTCATCCTTTTGAGATGATGTCGGTTCTTTTCTCGACTTTTTAGCCGCTACATGACCTTGTTCGTCAACCGCTAATCTTGAAGCATCTCTCTTGTGTTTGCTACCACCGGAGACGCCACTGTTTAGCAAATGCATGTCTTTCGTTAGTTCCAATTCGAAATTGAGTTGACGCTTTTTGCTTGACGGAAATGGTGTTGTGGGCGTGGCATGTGAATTACTACTGGCCACATTGTTATTGCTACCCGACGAGGACGAGGTTGTTCTTTGTCTTTGATGCTTTTCCTTGTCAGAATTTGAACTTGTAGTAGCAGTTGTAGAAGAACTTGATGGATAACAGTTTTGTACCGCTAAAGTGGATGAAGAGTATGAGGACGTTGAATTATTGGACGAGGTAGAAGATCCAGATGATGACTTCTTCAGAGATTTCAACTTCTTCGAAAGCCCAGTGGAAATAGTAGTTGAGTTTATTACAGCGTTCTTGTTCAATAAAGAAGACGATGAAGAAGATGATATTTGCGGTGTTGAGGAGTTTTTATGACTGTTTGAACTGCTAGAACTGGTCGTTCTTTCACGTTTGTGCAATTTTTGTTTCTTTGAGGAACCACTCGGCGTGGCTGATGATTTGTGGTGTTTTGAACTGGATTTATCTGATTTTTCTTTGCCCTCGTGATGGTGATGGTGATTGTGGTGGTGTTGATGATTAGACGAAGAAGAGGACGAAGACGATGTCCTGTTTTTGTGATGGTCATTGTTGGCGATTAAGCAATTAGTGGATGATGAATTGCTATTTGTGTTTGCCGATACAGAGGAAGATGATTTTGTTTTTTTATTACGAGACTGCAGAAAGAGTATATTTTCTTTATGGAAACTATGTAAACGTGCTTGTATATCATCGTCGCTCAAAGATTTATGACGTTGAATAGGAGCTGCAGTTCCGCCTACAATAGTTGTTGTAGGGGGAGGGGGAGGAGTAGAAGCGTCCACGTCAGCAAATGTTGTATCTGCAGCTACTGTTCGGACCGCCAATAATGTAGATGAAGACGATGACGTTACTTCAGCTGTGTCACCACCCATTGACTGCATTTCTATTTTAGCAGATTCTGTTTTTGGCACTTTTTCTACTTCGTTGGTGGTAGAATGGGGAACAATAAGTTCCTGCCTCTCACACTCCTTTGAATGTGCCTCAATTTTTGATTTTTTCTCTGGTTTTATATTTACCTCGTCGGCTCTAGGTGTTTCTGGCTTTGTTACCTCTTCTTTAACAGAATTTAGCTTTTGTTCGTCTGCTTCTAAGTTCTCTAATTTTAGTCTCTTAGGCTTAGGCTCTTCAACTTGCGTATGAGATTCATCCTCAGTTTTTACTCCCAAATTTGCATGGCTATCTTTTTCAGTTTCAACAACTTCAATACCTCTGTTTGAAGTTTGTTCTTGTTCGGCAACATGGTCATCCTTAGTAATTTCTAATTCAACCTCTTGTTTTATTTCAACATTTTCTGATGAAGACGGTTGATTATTAATTTTCTCATCATCTTTAAATTCTTGAGTTGGTACTATTATCTCTTCCTTCCTCTCTTTGTGTTGGGTTACCACAACATCATCTGCGGCCATACTTTCTTCACGTTCAACATCAATTTTAACATCTTCCGTTCCGCTGGTGTCTTCTGGCTCAATTTTAACTAAGTTATCCTCAGCTTTAATCATTTCTCTGCCAGGGCTAGGAGATCTTAAAATATCAACATCATCTTCTTGATCATTGAACTCAGCAGGGCCTGTTTGATCGGTTTGTTGAACAGATGTCACTGGAGATTCTTCTTTTACTTCGGATTGCACATCAGCATCTTCATGTTTAATAACTGTTTCTATTTTGATTTGATTTTCCAAAAGCTGGCCATCCTCCTGCGGTGAAGTTGTCACATCAACATCTTGTTCTTGATCCATTTCTATTTTTGGATATTGCTGATGGTCTTGTTGCAAATGATGCTCTTGCTCTTGTGGTTGTTGCTCTGGAGCTTCACTCATCTCACATTTTTCCACATCTACATCAACGTCTTCGTGCATGTCCTGAGAGGGAAGATCTTGCATCCCTTCTTTGATTTCAAATTTTTCTTGAGTGTCTTTCAACGGTGAAAATGACATTTGATTGGATGAGTGGGCTTGCTGTGGTGCTGCCGCAGGTGGTGGAGATGGAGCAGCATTCGCACTCAAATCACCGCAATTCAGCGACTGGTTTTCGTCCACTTCATCTTTGCCAGTTAGTAACAGGCGCCTCTTTTTTAAAGGCGTTGTAAAACCATTTGGAACGTGATTCGTTACTGTGGTAGCTGGGAAGCATGTAGCAGCTGGTTGTAGTTGAGTATGCGCAAATGAACTACTAACTACAACCGTAGTAGGTGATGGAGTCATCGAGAATGAATTTTGAAACTCCTCGTGAGTTTCCTCACTGATTGCTTGCCGTAACCAACGTTTCTTAACGGACGAATTGTTGCTACATGTGCTGACTTGTAAAGGCAAATGGAAATTACGATTGACACTAGTGACGCCTTGTGGAGTCGAAGGATTCGGGCCAATGGTTAAAGGCGTTTTTAACGTCAAGTCTACAGCTGGTGTCGGCAAATTTACGTACGTTCTTTGCTGATGCGGATGTTGGTGCTGATCATACTCGTAGGAATGTTTAGCTGGTGCGGCAGATGCCTCTGTTTGTTGTATAAATTCCTCAACTTTCTGTGCGGCAATACTTAAATTTTGTGGCTGCTCTGCTTCGGTTTGTGATTGTTTAATATCACTCATTGCTGCTTGAAGTAATGAATCCAAACCTCCCGATACTATCGGAACACTGGTCGGAACACCACTGCACCCTACAGAAGCCGCTGGTGTTTGTGATGATTGTGGTGCTGGTTCAGGCTGAGGTGTCACATTGTTTTCGTGAGTGTTTTCTTCCGCTTGATGCAGCCAATTGTTCATCAAATGTTTTTTGGTTTTTGCCTGTAGAGGATACTTGAATTCCGAATTATGTACTTCAGCACTATTCCCATCTAAATTGGATTCCAATGGTCCGACCGCAGCTTCTATCAATAAACAGGCACTGCTAACATGCGATGGTGGTGTGGGAGGTGTGGGAGGTGAGGGTGCAGCGGCTTCATTTGACGATATCATGTACTGAGATGACGATCGCTGAGGTGATTCCGGTACGTGCTGCTCATCAACTGTTGGTACGGAGGAGGAATTTATAGCAGGAGAAATGGGATTGGGATTCGCAAAAGCCATCAGTAGTCCAGCTGCCTGGTCAACATTATTAGTTATTGATTCATTGGGCGTTCTTGCAGTGGTGGCGATACCACTCGCCGCTGCACTTGATGTCGTAGGAGTTGAAAAATTCGATTGTCTCGCTGATGCCATTGTTTGTATTGGAGGGGAGTGTAATGCTGCACAGCCATCTGATTCCGATGTAATCGCATCGTGATCATGCGGACTACTCTCATCAACAGATTCTTGACTATTCATTCGACTTTGTCTTCGTTTTCGCTGGTTATTGTAGGAACCACCTTGTCCAGCCTTTGCTCCTGCCTTACGTTTCTTTTTTGACCTTCCCGCCGTTCCGGTGTGGCTGTTCGAACGTCTCGATCCTGCAGAGTTTTCTCCCGTGTCAAATGATTTATTCGGTGATGTGGGAGTTGTATTGTGACTGCTGGAGTTTTGACGCTTGGTTGTTTTACTTTGATCTTGTTTTCGCTGTTGAGAACGTTCCATTTTTTCTATTGCTCTTAAAATGGCCTCCATTTTACGATCTTCTCGGGATAACTTGGGTTTTTCTTTGGGCGTTAAGGAAGAGGTTGGAGTGGATGCTAAGGTATTGTCTTCATTATGATGATGTTGCTCAGTATCTTCGGAAAAACTAGTGGTACGACCATGTTTGCCGGGAGTTTTACGCCCCGGGTGTGTGTTGTTTTGTTGGGAATGATTGTTTTTCTGTGGAGATTTTGTTAGTTGATGTTGTTGCTGTTGCTGTTGCTGCGGTGATGAAGATAAAGAACTAGGTACCGATGTACTTGTCGTCAAATTTTCTGGAGTTTGGTTTTGCTGATGAATATGTTGCGGTTGCTGGTGTTGCTGAAGCTGTTCCGCTGATACTTCAGCTGCTGGCATTAATACAAATTGTTGGTGTTGGACTTGCTGTGGCTCAACACTTGCACACTGGAGTACTGGAGATGGAGTTGCTGCTACATTTGGTGAATGTGACGCATTGAGGGACTGTAAAGCAACAGCTGCTATGGTTGCTTCTGGTGAAACAGTTTCCAATAGACCAGTAGATCCTGCCACTACAGTGGGCGTATGTTGAGATGCTGTGAATTGAACTTGGTGTTGCTGTTCTTGTAACAATAATTGTTGCTGTATCTGATGCTGTTGTGTTTGTGCTTGAGGCGGCGGTATCGGTAGCGGCAGTGGTTGTTGCGCTGCTGCTGGTTGAGTTGGCACGCACAATATCGCCTGTGATTGCTGTGGTTGTTCAGTTGCAGCATACACATTCTGACCAGTGTTAAGAGTTGATGTTGTTGCAGTTGTTGCTGCTGGTTGAGCTATCACACTTAAAGGCTGCTGGTGTGTAATCATTGCAGGTTGTTGTAATATTAACGGCTGCTGCTGATGTTGGTGCTGATGCTGCTGGTGTGGATGATGCGCCATGTCTGAAGGTGTCGTTAGCATTAGCGGTGTAGGCAAAGATTGCATCAATTGCTGTTGCTGTGGCAATAACTGAACTGGCGATCTCATCTGAGTGTTATGCAACAATTGATGTTGGTGTTGCTGCTGTTGTTGTTGTTGTTGGACTTGCTGTTGTTGCTGCTGCTGCTGTATTGGTGAATGCATATGTTGCGTTGGTGACGGTATCGATACTGACGGCGACGACGACGATGTGCATATACCAGAATCAGGCATTATACTCGTCAGAGTGGATGATGAGGAGTTACTATTGCAAGAAGCTGTTAGAGGCATTAGTGTATTGACCATCTTATTTGCCGCTGCAATCTTGCCCACATTACTGGGACTATTTAGACCCATGGCAACTATGTTTGTCGTTGTTGTCGCTGTTGTTGTGGTGCCCATATTGCTATCACCGCTGGCACTGGATGAGATCGATCGATTACGATTCAAATTCTGCTGATTTGCTTTACGCTGTTTCGCCGTTAGATTTCCAGCATTTCCGGGTCCTCCTCCGCCACTATGCGTTAGTGATTTACGTCCCGCATTTGATTTTGCCGCCGGCGGCAATTGTGGTAACGGAGGTCCAAATAAACAATCTTTCGTTAGACCACACGCACACGGCGTACTTGTGGGCTGTATGACCATGGAGGATGATTTCTTATTCTCCACGGCCAGTAAGTCGTGTGGTTCATGACGAATAGTTATTTCGGTGCTGGCTCGGATGTCTGTCAAAGCCACTATAAATAAATGGATGGTACCCTTTTCGAATAGATGTTGTATCTCAGCATTTGGACGGCATGACCTTCGTACAAATCTTGCTTCGTTGCCATATGTTCGGGTGTCAACACATATTTCGGGACCTTTAAGGAAAGTTGGCGGGCTTTGCTGAGCTGGTAACGTTGTAGTGGTGGTGGTATACGTTCCGTCTGGATTTAACGTCGTTGTGGTGGTCGTTTGGGGCATTAGGTGCTGGGAAGTCGTCACCTCAGTGCCTGGCAACTGATAGAAGAAAATAAAGGGGCCGGGTGTTTTGTGGGCCTTGTAGCTAGCCAGGTGGTAGTTATTCGGGGGCGGACTATTCATATTCATTGACGTGTTCTGCGTTTTGTATTGTGTGGTCAGCATGTATTTACCCCTCAGTTCACAAATAGGCGAATTGGGTATTATATCCAAATTACTAATGAGAATTTTTCCACCGGCATGCGGCACTGTAGTGGCACGATTTTCTAAGCTGCCATTGCTGAACTCTTTCAGTATGGGATTTTCCGTATTCAAAATACTTTGCAAAAGGGATGGTTGCTTGGTGATGGCATGTAGACGGGCTCTCAACTCTGGCGAATAGTGATTGGTTACAGCCAGTTCGTAGTTTTCGATCCATTGCCTTAAGTTGGCAGCATGCTTTTCAGCCGCTGTCATGCCAACTGTACTTCCGCTACTATCGTGTGCTCCACCAGCCTTTTTGCGTTTTGTATTCTTTTTGGCTTCTTTTCGCGCAGGTTTACCACTGGCGCTCAAACCAGCAGCAGCCGCAGCGGCCAACTTTTCGGCTTTCTTTGACCTTTTGCCAGAAATTCCATCCTTGACCTTTTTCAACATTTTAGCTCCTTTCTTTAAATTTGAACTACCAGCTGCTAGTAGCTGGAGAGCGGCGTTTTCGGCCGCCATATTACCTGTATGATTAAAGCCAGCTCCAGTGGACCCCGCCAAACGTTGTTGGGTTGCCAAGACATCATTGGGTAAAAGATTTGCTACGTTACCTACACTAGCACCACTTGCAGAACCAGCTGCTCCCATGGTACCAGCGGAGGCTGCAGCATGTGCTTGAGCCGTCAGCATAAGTTGTTGCTGTTGTTCTTTGCGCTTCATTAGCTGCAGAGATCGCGCTCGCGCCTTATCCACAGCACGAGGTTGACATAATTCACACAAATACTCGTCGGGTATATTCTGCCGATCGATTCCCATGCAGTCAACATGTTGCCAAGCACTAAAATTATAAAAAACGAATACAATTTTGTTTGATTAATAAATAGCAATAAGTTTTTTCCTCGAACAGAATTAAATAATACATCTATCGCAAATTATGTAATACATACCAACATTTATCACAACATATCATATAGCCATCATCGTGAGTTAGATCACAAATACAACGAGTAAATGAATCATCTTCAAGCTCCGCTTCAGGAGCAGTCTCAGTTTCCTCGCCTGGATCTATATCACCAACAGCCAGTCTGGAACCAGTACTAATTGCTGAATAAGAGTCCTCATCTTGTTGAAGGCGGGATACTGCAAAAAAAAAAAATGCATTCCTATTAGTGACAACACACTTTTTACATATAGCCATCCATGTACTTACATTGTGAACCATAAAGTGCATAATTTTGCTGAGCTAAACCGCAAGTTCCTGCGGCTGCAGCTACGGCTCCTATACCACCCAAAGACCACTGCTGGCTATGACCTGTAACACTTGAAGAAGTTGCTAAAGCCGAAGCATTGGAATTTGGAGCAGGTGGCAATTGCACAGCAAATGTTGTAGGCAACTCCAAAGGCATGGGATTGACATAGGTGTGATCGAATAACACTGCATGCAGAATACGTAAGCGAATGTCATCAGTATCCACTGGCGCTGGTCTTATTTCTTCGCCAATTATGTCGTCATCATCATCGTTCGATGAATTGTTAGCACCCGGTAACGTTTTAGTAGCTTGCAAATGTATGACTTGAGCCTGGGGTTCCATTATTAAAGCCGATGGTGGTATAGAAGGCGGCCGTGGCATGGGCAACGGTGATGGCGACGCCGGTATTGATGTAGACACTACTCCACCCATTAGATTGGAAGCGGAACCGGAAGCTGCAGCTGATGCCATTACCCCCATGCTTCCGCTACTCTGAGCCACTGCTGCAGTTACTAAATTGCTGTGATGACTGCCTCGCAGGGAATTATGATTGCTATTATTGTTATTGATTTGGTTAAGGTTGTGGTGGTTGTGGTTGTAGGATGAATTTGTTATTATTGTGGTCATGGTAGCACAATTTGTTGTTGTTGTAGAAGATGTTATATTGTTGGTAGTGGTAGTTGTTATAGTGGTACATGAAGGTAAAGGAATAATAAAATCGATTAGTGATGTTGCACTAGGGGATGTATTGTTGGTTGCATATATAGTGGCCGTTGTTGGAACCACAAATGCACAACCAGAGTG
Source organism: Calliphora vicina (assembly GCF_958450345.1). Classification (NCBI taxonomy): domain Eukaryota; kingdom Metazoa; phylum Arthropoda; class Insecta; order Diptera; family Calliphoridae; genus Calliphora; species Calliphora vicina. Next base: position 96,702,265 of record NC_088782.1, read on the forward strand.
ATAATCTTTAATACTATTATTGTTGGTATATTTTGTTTGAATAAAACACATCAATGGGAAAAATAATTTGCGGATTTGTATATTTTTTTATGTATTGTGGAGGGGTAGATGATGGGTATTAAAAAAGAAAATAATGGAGAAATAAATTGAACGTAAAACAGAAAAAAAACAATAAATTTAGAAATTAATTTGTTAAGGTAAATTAGAATGAACATACATACATACATATTTGTATGTATGTAAATAATAATATATTTAAAAAGAAAAACAAGAACTAAATTTATGCAAGTGTAGTAAGAATAAAAAAAGGCAAAGTTTACTTTCACTACTAATATGTATTGAAAACTTTTCTGTTTTATAAACTGACATGGATGGAATTAACCACAATAATATAATGGTTGTATTTATAACAAGATACATGATTTAAAAAAATATTAACTCAAATAAATATGTGCTTCCTAAACATAAATACTATGTTTATCATTCGAATAATCGATCCCTAATTGTCGATTAATAAAATAGTCAGTCGAATAAATTTATTTTCAAGTTAAAATTTAAAATAGTTTTTAATTTTATTCCAAGTTGGTTACATTGAAAATTTTATTAAAAACAACTTTCTATATTAATTTTTCAATCGACTTGGGATTAACACACCAATATCAGAACATTATTTCTGGTTTTAAATATATTTTATTGAATTATTCAAAAATTTTATAATGGTTATTCGTTCGAATAATCAAGGAAATTTTGGGAATTAATCGATCACTCTAATAATAAAAAAAAAAATATAAATTAATTTTATTAAATAAAACTGGAATAATTAACAACCCTTATACTAAATACTAAGATCAAGTTTTTGGCTTGTGGACGATTAACAATTTTAATAACGAGCCGAAGAAAGACTTTTTTAAATCTTAATAATATTTACGAATTTTTCGAAAATATAATCCTTTTATATTTTTTAAAGTGTGTAATACAAAATAGTAATATGATAAAAATTTGCCATATTCGATCATGTGTCCTGAATAAAATAAAACTTACCTTTCTAGTGTTAGTTTAACTCTAGTTTCAATAATATTTAGATATTACAAATCATACATATCGTTAGCTTAGTAAAAATCTTTAGTTTAAAATGTTTTTGAAATCTGTTAATGCAGTTTTAGTACATTTAGGTATCATTTGTAATTATAAATAATCACAGTTTAGAAGAAATGCGTTGACGACATATAAAACATTTTTTGGTATTTACCACATTTTCTATTATTTAGTGGACTTAGCGCATTTTCTTATAAGGTTTTTTTTCTTTATTTTTATCGTTTTAACTCTGTTATTCGATTTAAAGTATCTTTTGTCACTAATGTTGTTCTCAAAAGGTAATGGAGCAACGTTTTTGATATCAGTTGTCGAGACGATAATAAATTTCAAATTATTGGAGTCCGTAAAATGTTTTTTTCTTATTTTTGTGAAAAAGCATAATAAAGTAGCTTTACAAAACACGTAAGTAAATAAAATCAATTATAAAATAAATGATTTATGGAACATTTTTTTTTGGAATTTAAAGTCAGTTGACTCTCAAATTGCCAGGTTGTCCCACGTCAATTTAAGTTAGTCCCTAGTCGACCTATATCTTCATATAGGAAGCTGGAACGCTTAACCTTGTTGTTAAAATCAAGAGTGATAATGGTACCAGTTGATGCTTGACACGTGCCAGAGTGAGACGCAAAATTGTCGAAGGCAAAAAAACTAAAACGGGCCTGATTGCACTTAAAAAATAATTACAACGACGCGCGAGTTGTTAATCAATCCAGACTTACTTTGCGACTGATGCCAATTTTTTGATAACACGTTTATCCACTTTTTTCGGTTTTTTAATACAAATGCTCGAGTGTTCTTACATTTTTTAAAAAATATAGCTGACTGATTGCTTTAAACTACCAACCAGTTTTGAAAAATCTGATTCTGTTTAAAAGTTATACCTCTGATAGTGATTTCACTAAAACGAAGTGATCGAGGAAAACTAAAAGTATTTCGGTACTCTATGGACTCCAACAAAACAGAATTGCAACATGAGAACCTCTGCAGATTATTTTCATTTGATATTCTACCACTAGCGGAAATCACTCTTTGTTGCAAACTATCCCTGCATATTTTGCAATACCACAAACAAATTTATGAAAAAATAAAAACATAGTAGCGGTATTCACTGTTAAGTGCGAATGGTCTAGCATCATTGCAAATGCAAAATTTTACCGTAATCCAATAACAAAATAAACACAAAAACCTTTACAATTTTGCATTTACAATGATGCAATACCATTCGCACTTAACAGTGAATGCCGCTACTATGTATGCTAAAATTGCAAATATGCAACGAAGAGTGATTTCCGCTACTATGTAATTTTTGCAAAATTAAATGGACTTAGCACGTTTGTATACCACAACTAGGAAAAACGAAATAATTGTAAATTATTTTTACGCAAACCGTGTATTTATATATATTCTAGTGTTTTGTATTAAAATCTCAATAAACATAAAAAGTGGACTTTGCACACTAAGGTAACGATATGTATTTATTATAATAATATCGCGCGACATGGTCATTATCTTCTAAGGATAGTCATTCTGAATGCTACTGATCAACTTTCGAGAATTTAGTTTGTAGCTCTTGTTCTGTAAACAAACTCGAATAATTAAAAAAAAAAACTGATCTGCAAATCGCGCTATAATACAATTTGGATTTGATTTGAATCATTCGAATTTTTAATATAATTCCATTATAAATTAACTTAGGCACCCTGCAAAATTGTTTTTAATTTTATTTTCTATAAGCTTAGCTATCTTAAATACTGCTATTTAATTTTTTATTTTTATTTTTTAAATATTCTTTAAACTATTTATTTTTTAAATATTTTATTTCATTTAAGTTTATTTAGCTATTGTTTAATTTCAGATTATTAAACCGATATATAAACAAAAAATCTCGCTGCACAAAATTATTATACAGATATAAAAAGTAATACAAAAATAGAATACCACTTACTTGACTTTATAATACTCCGTTGATTTGCGCGACATTGAAGATTCGTGCAATTTACGTTCCATTGACTGGGAGCGTGAGTTAGGAGCGCTTTGAGCCTGGCGTACAGTACCGGTTAAACCGCTATTTGTATTGTTAGACATCAAAGTATTTGCTGCTGAAGTTCCCGATGTGTGCGGCGTAATAGTGGTCATATTATTACTATTATTATTAGAAACTGTAATGTAGTTATTTGATGAGAAGGAACCAGCCGTTATATTAGAGGAAGCCGTTGCCGTTGGGTTCGTCGCGTTATTGTAATGAATAGGAGATGACTGCTGTTGTTGCTGTTGCTGACTTGGAGTCGCTACGGCAATAGTTGATGCTGCGGCTGTCGTTGGATACAGTGTATATTCTCGTGGGGATAATAAAATATTTGAATTATTGTTGCTGTTGTTTGTGTGCATTAGGGTATTTTGTGGAGCAGATGGTGGAGGTGGCAACATATTATTGTTGTTATTACTGTTACAGTTATTATTGGAACTTAGCGATGGTGAGGATGATGAGGACAATGGTGTTGTTGTTGAAGTTTTTGTTTGAAAAACATGCTGTTGTTGCTGCTGATACCTCTGATTGCTAAAAGATTTCTGGGACATACTTTGCAGTATACGAGCAGATAGTTCATCTGTCATTTGAGTACCATTCACCATCATTATATCATCAGTTAGTAGTGACGAAGCTGACGCTGTTGCTGACGATAGTGATGTTGTTCCAGATGCTGACGAAATTGAAGATGTCGCACCAGCTGTTGCAGGAGATGCTGTTGTTTGGTTATAAAGATGATTGCCGTCAACGATATCATAATTTTGTAAATTTTGATATTGTTGCTGCTGCTGCTGTTGTTGTTGATGATGATGTTTGTTATTAAATTTCTGAGAGGTCATTGATTGTTGTTGATGGGGCTGCTGCTGCTGCTGTTGTTGTTGCTGCTGAATAATGGTACCTTGAGCGTTCACAAATTTAATATTACTGTTGCTGCTGGTTGTTTGAAATTGCTGCTGCTGGGTTTGGTTAATACTTTTTTGGTGCAGTTGTGTACCAGGCGGTAATTGAGCTGCCACATTTACCGATTGTGCATACTTTGAACTGATCTTGTTAATTTTCGTCGATCCACCACCTACTCCACTGCTCTTATGATGATTAATGTATGTTGTTTGTGGCTGCAACTGTTGATGCTGTTGATGCTGCTGCGGCTGAATTTGCAAGCTATTTTGGTTATTCGACTGTTGATGTGGCAATGTTGCTATTGCCACAGCGCCAGCGCTGTTGAGAATAGCATTATTATACTGTTTGGCAAACTTTGATTTGCCGCCGCACTTGGTAGTATGATGCTGCAACGTCAATTGATTGATATTCTGTTGTGTATGCTGTTGATGCTGCTGTTGTAGACTAGGAGTTTGTGTTATAAACGTTTTTACCCCTTGCGTCGTTTGCAAATTGTTCATCAATTTCGTTGTAGCCGACGTATTGTTGCTGTTGTTCATCCTGAGGGTGCCAGCCGTTGTTGACTTTTTGATAATATTGCCACCGCCAGAACTAAGAGCTGTTGTTGCTGTCTTAGTACCGGCCGTATTATTTGCAATAAATTTTTGAGGCTGTTGCTGCAAGACCATTGTTTGCGCAGTAGCTGCATTGTTCGATATTAGAGCGACATTGCTGTTGATGTTAGAATTCGAAGTGGTATGAATACCGGCGGCGTTTTGAACTCGTGCTGTCGTCAACATTTGCATATTTCGATTTCCAGCAGTCATATTGATTTTATGTTGGCCTATAGCGTTCGACTGTTGCAAATATTGGGCATTTCCGCCTGTTGACGTTTGCTTGATGGCCGAACCTTTATAATTAGCAACATTTGCGGTGGCCACAGTAAACTTTTGCTGTTTGCCGCCAGAAGCAATACTACCACCGGTAGTCGAAGTTGTATACAAGTTTTTGGCATTGACAAAATTTATTGTTTGTCCTGCTGTTTGACCCGCTTGATGATTGCTACCAATAATTTGACCCTGTGCATTTGTTGGCTGTTTGGACAAAACTGTCAAGTTGCTTAAAAGAACTTTCGAGGTGGTTGTTGTGGTGTTTGCATTTTGATTTGTTGCATCGATAATCATGTTGCCGGTAGTGCCATCTGTGCTGACAATTTTGAATATTTGCTGTTGATTGATTACCTCTCCTGTGGTGGAGATCATCATATTGCCAGTGTTGTGATTGTTGGCAGCTTGTTCTAGAAATTCTTCCGAAACTTGGATCATATGGGCCGTCGGCGTTGCTTGCTGCTGCTGTGTATGATGATGTTGCGTTTGATGGTGTATAGATGAAGCAGCCAAATTGATCTGCTGCACATGTTGCGGTTGTTGATGCAGCTGATGGTGATGTTGCGGATTTGTGGTGGCAGCTGTGGCGGTGGTTGTATGAGAGGTATGCTGTATTATTTGCTGCTGTTGAGAATATTGTTTAGTTTGCGGCATGGGCACGGTTTTTAAGGTTTGTATGTGTAAATTTGGTTTATTTAACGAAGTCGATGACGACGATGATGAGGACGACGACGTCGACGAGGATGTGGACGATGTAGAGGACGAATTATGAATTTTACGTCCTATTGCTACACTACCGGATCCTCCTAATTGCAATTGTTGTTGCTGCTGCTTATGGTATACTGTACCATCCACCACAATTGTTGAATGCTGCTGTTGTTGATGATTATATTGTTGCTGTTGTTGTTGTTGTTGATTTTCATTAACATCATAATATTCATAATATTGTATTTGAGTTGGTTGTACCGTCTGTTCTTGTTGTGGTGGATGAACTGAAGAATTATTAACTGTATTAATAGTTGTTGTGGAATTGTTGATTATTGTATTAGATGCTGAAGATGGTTTCTCAACTACAATTATACCCGAAGATGGCAAGGGCATTATTTAAACAAAAAATTAACCTAAAGTTGATTTTTCGTATTTTTGTTTGCGGATTATGAAGTTTTTCTTGATTTTGTTTATCAAAAAATACTTCTCTAGAATGGTCTTACTGTGGGTGATTCTGATTTAAAATTGTTTTAAAAGTTTTTATATTTATTTACAAAAATTAAAAACTCAACAAAAATTGAAGTGTGAAAAGGTTTTAATTTCAAAAAATAAAACGAATCAAAATTCTAGCAAAACTTTTGTTTGTTTTTACTCACTTTACTTCTCTTCTGATGAGGATGACCTACTGCTAGTTGAGGCTGGATTTTTTTTTTGCTTTCTATCTATCCTCTTTACAGTAATTTGGTATTTTTCTTTTTTTACAATATATTTTTAAAATGAAAAGCTGTTCTTTTTTTTATTATAAATTTTTCTTCTTGTTCATTCATTCGAAAATGTTAACATGTTTTTTTATTTGTTTTTCTTTTTTTCTGCTTTTTATTATCACTTAACTGTTATCATCATTTTTTGTAATTGTTATCGAAGTATTTGTTGCAGTTGTTGTATTAAAGGTATTCTTATTCTGTTGTTGTTGTTGTTGATGTTGTAGCTGTAGTTGGCGGCCAATATTTTGTATTGTCGTTTTTTCGTTAGTTTCCTCCAGTTGATGTTGTACATAAAGTGGTGGCGGGCCCCCAAAGTCATGGGGGCTTAATTCAAAACAATAGTCCGTGATATTTTGAGCTTTTAAATGATTTATTAAAAGTTTTGATCGTTGAATATTCTTGGACCACATTACATTATAAGCCATTACATTAATCAACATAACTTTGGTATTCAGAATTGCCAATGGTTGTCTACTAATATTATTATTATTATTTTTAGTATTACAATTTCGATAGCAATAACGATAATTGTGGCTGCTTGGGTTTAACGGCCGTTTACGTTTCTTAGGTTTCCTTTGGAAACGTTTAAAACATGTATTGTTGTTTGTTGATTCCACGATCGTTGTTTGCTTTACCGTTTTCTCACTCAAAATTAACGTGAAGATGATTTTATTTTCGTTTTTTTCTTTTATTATATTTATTATAATAATTTTTAGTTTTTTTTTTGTTTAAATTATATTTCGATTTATATCGTTGTTTTAATCACAAACTGCAAAGAGAAAAGAAAATACAAATAACAATTAATAGGGCATACATAAACATGTATATAGTATTCATATTTAAATTGCAAAAATAGTACAATATCGATGAAATGTTTCATCAAATTACTACTTAATCACTTTTATTATGTTATATTAATTACATTATTCAATCTCTATCTCATAAATTACGAATGCATCTAAATACTTTCTTCCATATACGATCGAATATATATTATATAAATCATTAAAGTGTATACTTCACTACATCATTTATGTCACTTATGTCCAAGTTGAATAAATTTAAAATAAAATTTAAAAAAATACATTTACATATTTCAAAACTCAGCTGCAATATTGGAAATAGTTCACTATATTTCCAAAATTTCATCTGATATTTATTAATTAATTCAAGACATACATATATTCAACAAGTAAGCGAGCTATATTCGTCTGTGCCGAATCTTGTAAGCCCTTCACCAAAGTTTAGTTGAAGATAAAGATTGAAAACAATTTCTTGCAAATAAAAAATTTGTTTTTAATAAAAAAAAAAATCATCCGAATTTCTATGGCTTATTATAATATACATATTATGTACGTCGTTGTTAATGAAATATATTTTTGGTGAACAAATTAAAAAACATTTATTTGGAAAACATAATTTACACTTGAAAAACAGCAGATTAAACTCATTGAGCTCCCCGATCACTAAGATATGGACATCATCATTCAAAACTGATTAAATTGGAATCTACATTAGAATGTTATCTATTATTTGAATTCATGTCATGATTGCATCGTTATGAAAAAATTAGACTGTGGGTTAGGTATATTGTTGTATTTTCTTATTTTGTTTTTAGCATCAAACTAATTTGTGCGAAAGAGGGTTCTATAGTTGAAATAAAAAATTGGCATTTTCGAATTTTCTACATTTTTCGATTATTAGACTTTTTGAATGGGCGACTTTTCGACAGTCGCTATTTATGACTTTTTCGACTTTTCATCATATTTTAAAGTAAAAATTATATGGTTGCAGGATTTATTGATGAGAAAACGCATTTTTAAAACTATTTACAAAAAAAATTATCGATTTTTGTCAGCAAAAAGTCAATAACAAAAAAAAATATTTAAAACAAATTATTATTCGAGTTTTATGATTCTTGTTGTATTTTACCCTTTCGAAAACTATATTCCAATAATACATAGAAAATTGTGAAATAAATTTAGAATCGTGAAAATAGAAAGGAGTTAGAGACATTTTCAAAAAAAAATATATAGGGAATTAAAACAATAAAAATAAAACATACATACAAATTTATCGATTCCAGATTTTATACTATATAAATAAGAAAAAAACAATCCAAAAAAAAAAATTTAAAACAAAACAAATTGAAAGTAGTATTGTAAAAAAAAAAACAAAATTAAATGTAAAGCTAATTATTGACAATCAGTTAAATCAGTAACGAAGAAAAATAAGATAATTTTGCACAAAACAAACTCATAAAAAACATATACATTTCAGAGGACTTATAACAAAAACAAAAAAATGCCAAATTTAAGAGATTACATAACAAACAACCCAACCGAAACAACCAACATCTTCCATATAGATTGTACACAATACACAACAACGAGTGAATAGTAAGTACCACGAATGGAAAAACAACAAATACAAATACCAAACTACAGGAACACAAGACTGACTATACACAGCCCGTGCAGCAGAGCTAGAGTAGAGACAAGATACTCGTCGTCAACACCACTACGTATAAGTCATCAAATTGGTGGATGCCGCCGCCACCGCCGCCGCCATATTGTATATTTTATTGCATTTTCAATATGAAACAACGTTCTGCATACAAACTAATTGCAAACAAATAACTAATGGGCTTTTGTAATAATTTGAAATATGTATTGAAAAAATTACTTTTTTTGGTTTTGCACACAAAATTCAATTGATTATTTTTGTAAAACTTAATTTGAAAATTAGTATTTTTTTATATTTATTTTTTGCTGTTTGGTAAATTTCCTCGGGAACTTCAATATGTAACTACAAAAAATATCTGTGTGTATGTACTTGATTTACAATATTTCTTTAGATTTGTTCATGCAAGTATTTTTTTTTATTACAAATTAAAAGCGCATACTCGATACAAAAACAAAATGAAAATATTAAAAAGAAAATAGAATCAGTAGCACAAAGAGAGAAAGAAGCAAGTGAGTGAGTACTTATTCGTTGTTAAGCTTTAGGTAGGCACCAACAGAATCTGGGAACATTAAACAGAAAATCAAAACCAAAAGGTATATCGCAAGAAGAAGAAGAAGAAAATAATATATGTACAAGTTTGCAAATAAAAAAACCCAAATACAACTCTGGCAAGTCTGTATATTATAAATTTGAATGTCTCTTTTAATCATAAAATAAAAGTTGAATATCGGGAAAAAATTAAAATACTTACTAAGTATCAGATAGTTTTACTTTATTAAATTAATTGCAAATTTTCAAAACGGAACCACCCAGTTAGTACACTAACTTAAACGTAAAGTGTGTGGATGTACTTTGACATTTGATTCTTTTGTTTACAAGTTAGTTACCCTTAAATTAGTATTTTAGATTCCCAAGACCACAGATGACAACTAGATAGATGACTGTGAGCAAAAACCTAAATCTGTTTTCAAAAACCTAACACATGGGAATGTATTGTCATAGATTTTGTTACAGTATTACGTCCATATATGTATGTGTGAAATATAGTAATTTCGTTTAATTTTTTTCATTGACATATCTATTTATTCTATGTCTAAGAACTTGCAAATTATAAATCAAGTCATTATTTAATTTTGAAAATATATTGTATTATAAGTAAGATTTTAAAAATGTGTTCTAGAAAAAGCAATGTTAAAAATATTCGAAGCTAAAAGACAAACAAAAATTAGATTTAATTTGGAAAAGACAACTCTGCAAATGTAACACAAATAGATTTTATATAATTCATTATAGATCATATTTTTACGCAAATTACAATTCTTTTTTGTCATGCGGCATGATAAAGATTTTTTGTTCTAATTGTCTAATTATAATTTATTATGAATTATAGTTTTCATTTCGTTTCATTAGCTCTAATCAATAATGATCATTAGTACGTGCACATGCTACCATTGGGATTGTAAATTTATTGAAAAATATTTGTGAACATCAAAACATTTTAAATTTTTAAAATAAATTAATTTCGAGCTGTCTAGAAATAAGTGTAAAATAATGAATCAAGACGAGGGCCAAAAACTTATATATTGACAAATGCAAGCGGATTTAATCAAGAAAGACCTAAATATATCTCATCAGAAATGTTTTAAATAAGAATATTTAAATGTTCTCAATTTCAGGGAGGAATACACTAAGAACTTTTAAACTAGTTCACGAAGAAAAATTTGAAAATAAAATAATTAAAAATGTACTCAAAGAGAATAAAACCAGCAATTACAATAATTCTAACATAGAAATGGATTAGTGACTCGCAAGAAACGTAAGACAACAAAAGTGTTCATTTCCCAGAAGAAAAAAAAACGATTGGCTAGAACAGTTCAATGGTGGAATACAGTTCAATGGTGGAAGTTTGAGGAGCTTCTATTTTTAAACCATATTATAGTCCACAGTTGTGAATCAATTACAAAAATTACTAACCGGGAGGTTAATTGGAAATAAAGTATCGAACTGTTAACGGAGGGCAAATGCTTACTATACTGCTCGAATATAATTCTTCAAAGAATACAAAAAAAATAAAAATTTCTTAAGAATTCTTTTAGATTGTGACCTATTAATTGAGTATTTGTATTTGTGTCAACCACTGTATCTTCTTCAGACCTGAACATGAACCGATTGAGATAGTAGACTTTTGATGTATTTTTTCTAACTTCTGTTCTACAAGTAAAATAAGCGTTTGTTTTAAAAAAAAATAGATGGTGGGCATATGCATACTTTATGTTGGAATGAAAAGTTAATTAGAAAATTAACTCTTTAAAAGTTCACTTATTTTTTACCGAATAATTCCACATATCAAATTTTAAAGAAAGTAACATATTTCCAAATGCGATGGCATTGTAATCTATATAGAACATGGAATAAAGTAAGGTACACATATGTGCACCCACGGTTTGAAGAGGGTATACATATACAGTTATGTATATTGCCACCTTAAAAAAATTATCATTTCAAAGCTTTTTAGTTGTTGTCCTAAAACTTAAGAACCATGACAACATAGAAAATTGCAGTGTTGAAGCCACGCATATAAAGTATAATGCATCTCATGTTTGTACATACTTATTATATTGACAATTTTTCATGGCAATTTAATTTTGTATTTAAAAATATTTTGAATATTATTTGCTTTTTGCGTTCGCATTTATTTACTTGTACCTGTCTCTATTCTGTTGCGCTCGTTTTTGTATGTTATTTGTTTGTTATTAGATTTGCCTTGCTTTGTGGTCGTCAATAATATTAATTATTTAATAAAGTATAAGCTGACAGAAATAGTCTTCTCCCAATAATTACAAACAAGAGAGAAGTTTCTTTTTTTTTTTTAATCGTTAGAAAAAATTTTGTATATAAATATTACATAGCAAAAATTAAGTACACTTTTTGTTTTTTATCGTACTAACGTTTTCTTTACTTTGGTTATTAATTCTCCTTCTTTTTCTTATTTATTGATGTAAAATGTTTAGCTCTCTTGCATATGTACGTGAGTCGTTTGATGGTGAGGCAATAAGTGGGGGGAGGGGTGACGAAACGGTGACTGGGTTGATAAATTCGTATGTATGTAGTTGTTTTCTTCTTCTTCTTCTTCGTCGGTATTGCAACCAATAGATAGATACACAGAGATTGCACTTTTGTCATATTTTTTTCTAGTTTGTACGTTAGTGTAGTGAATAGTTTCAGTTATTTTATTTTCTTTTCTTTTCCAACTTTGTTTTGTGCACGACATTCTTTTTTTACGTATATGTATTCTGGCATATTTACATTATACTTAGACACTTCTATAAAATACAAACGTATACACCTGATGCCAAAAAAAATGTTTTATATTAAATATACCTATTTACATATAAATAATGTAGAAACAAATACACCTGGTCATACACAAAAACTTTTAAACGTCCCCTGTGTACCCTCTTCTTCTAACTAGCTTATTTTGGTTTACAATAAGTCGATTAGAATGTGCCGATCTTAATCAACAAATGCTAATGACGATAAAGGCACTTTCACTATTCTCTAATCAATTACTTGTTGACAGATTTAAAGAGTTCGACAGAATTTTCCGTATCAGTTACAGTACAGAGCTTATGTTATGTGATCTTCAAATTATATGATTTTTCTTATAACGGAATCCAATTCTCCCCATTTTGCTATTTATAAATTCTTTGTGGTCATAGTCAATTATTGTACGACATTTTGTCCAATATTTGTGCACGTAAGGATAATTATAAACTTTTTAGTAAAATCAGTAGTAAATTTATGCGAGCAAAAAAAAATTCAACTCTCCTAGCCATAAAAATGGCTAGGAGTTTCCATGTACATTTGTTATATTTTTGAAATCGGAACACAAACGAAGAAATAGGATCGTTTTAAACATTTAACATATCCGTGTTGTCCTACTTTGGAGACCCCTGGACTTGCCCCTGGTGGTCCTATGAGGTCCGAATTTGAAAACATGAACTCAACAACACTTTCTCTTTGCGGACTAAGCGTTTAGAAGTTAAAGATTTATTTCCATAATTTTTTTCTATACCACTCTGCGTTGTGATTTTTATGCTCGACACTGTATGTATGAAGGTCTTGTTTAATATTGAAAAAAACAACTTCAAAACTGAGCTTCGAATAAACATTAAATTAAATCAAACTTGTGTTAATGAAAACTTACTGATATTTTTTCTTGAGGCTAGGCTGGTCGCGGCAAGCTTTTATATCATAAAATAGGTATGTAGTTTGATTTAATTTAATTTTTATTTTCTTCATTTTAGTTAAAATTTTGTTTATTATTAATTTCTTCTTTTTAAAACATTTTGAATATATCGAATTTAAATTTGTATTCCCTAATATATCTTAAAAATCTTGTACATATTCTGAAACTACATTGAAATTCTTTAAAATTCATAAAAAAAAATTTAAATTTTTTTAAAAATTTTGAAATGTAAGTAATATTAAGAGTAAAATTATTTTTTTTTTTAAATGTTCGAACATAAGTTCGAATTTTCGAACATAATATTCCATATTTCATTATTCTTCCCAATCCGAAACTATTCAAATGTACTATTCATTTCCAAACGAAAAATTTTCTGCATTTCCTGCAGCATGCATTTACATTTTTGACTCCATTAATAGTGTTTCATCTTGAACTGAAAAGCTTTTTTGAGGAACAGTTTGCTATAAAATATAAGTTTTTGTTCCCATATACAAACATTTTTCTCCCACACAAACACCTAGGGAAATCGCCAAATTATTATGCAGTTGAATTAAAATTTAGCCACTACCATACCCTGTTGATTTTACACTAAGTATTTTAGAGTAGCCAATGGAAGTAAAAAGTGTTCATATTTTGGAGTGTTCATATTATCGCGAGGGCACTGTAATTATATTCAAAGCGTGTTTCTCCTTTAAAATTCCACAATATTTGTTTTTTCTTTATAAAAGTTTTACTGAAATCCAAAGCGAATATTTGGTCGGACTCTCTTGTAATGTTTTTATTAATTTATCACAAAAATTATTTGTAATAAATTAATATTTGAAGAGGGTTAAAAACGGTTTAATGTTATTTGAGGTACTTTATTGATACATTTTTATTAGGAAGCAGACATATAGTATTATAAAATATAAATTTAACGGATAAAATAATACTTAAACATATTTTCATTCTATTATTTTAAATGGCAAATATTTTTTTTGTCGTTGAATGTATTATTGCTCTATGATAATTTTATTTATTTTTTTTTTCTTTATTATTCTTTCTTTTGCTATTTTCTTCTGTATCCCTCTTTGTACTCGTATAATACATTTTTTTTTTCAAGCGACACTACTAGAGTCTGCTGGCTCGGTCGTGGATTGTTTAGTTGTTTGATTGTTTGGATAGTTGGGTGTTTTGATCGGTCTGGTCGGTCGGACGGTCGGCTGTTTGGTTGGTCTTATAGTTCGTAGCACCCAAAAAGTGAATGCACTAATTTTGCCTTGGCACTCGTCGTCATCTATTCAGCAGCAATAACAACACTGCAACAATAATAATATTTTAGTTGAACGTCTATTTCATTTATGTTATTGTGGTATTTTATAAAAATGTATACGTGATTTTTTTTTTGAAATTGAAATTGAAAAAAAAAACCAAAAACACAAATTTGCCTACATTTCTATTAAATGTATAATCATATCATTTAATACAAATACAATTGCAATCCATTGCATTTCAATGCAGTGAGTGCTAAACAGACAATGCAATACGAGTACTTGCTAAGCAATAATAAATAAATAAAAAATTAAGTAAAAAATATATAAATCTATTTTTGCTTAAGTAGTTGTAATAAAATACCACCTTATTATTTTCTGCCATTTTATTGTTATGATTTTATATGTAAATCTATGTATAGGAATATAAATACATACTAAATGAGTATTTTGCATAGTTAATTTAAATTTAAATTATTTTGAACTTTAAGGGTTACTTAATTTATTAAGTGAAACAACAATCACTTCAATTTTCTTTTGTATTTTATGCATACTATTTAAATATTAATGTGTAAATTTTATTATAATTATTTTTGTGGATTTGAATGTATTTACATTCATACATAGGTACAATGTACATATAGATATTTTGAAATGACAATTTCAGCTTTGTTTATACATGTTATACCATTATTATCTAGTAGGTATATATATATAGTATTTAATTAACTATTGTATATTATATTTACATTTTTTAAACCTTTTATACTAGCTTATTGGCTCTAATGACTTTCTTCTCTCTCTTGTTGATATTATATGTATTCCAATAATGGCCCACAGACCAACCTTGCAAGTTTCTTATCCTTCAATACGTATGAACGTACAACAATCGTATGTACATATGGTTCTTGTACAGTTTAAGGTGGTCATGCCATTTATTGATTGTTTACAAAACACTAACATCTACAGACACTTCCACATCCACATCCAACAACGCATGTTTTATATGCATACATATCTTTATATCTTGATAATAAAATGTCTGGGTAAATGTCAGTAGAAGTTTTGCATTTGCGTCACTCAAATAAAAGTTAATATTAATTTATACAATACTTTTTTCAAAATTATTCACTACTTCAAAAATTATTCAAAGTAAAGCCTTTATTTTTTTTTTAACAATATTAAAAAGAAATTGAAACAAATAAAAATTTGAATTGTTATAACATTTTCGAAACACTTTATCATACAAATTAGTTTTTTAAATGATTTTAAAATCATTTTATTTGTCGTAAGCATTTTGTTTATTAATTTTATATGGTTCAAGGTTTTACTTGCCTTAGGTCAGTTAATATTTAAATAATGATAAGAAAAATTTCCCAAACACTTAAAATTACAAACAAATATTTTTACATATTTATATTAGGGTTCCTAATCGGGAATTTTTTTAGAAATTCCCGGCAAATTGCTTTATTTTTAAGTTACAGTACTATTTCTACACAAATACAAGATATTCAATAAGATTTGTTGTCAATCGAATGATTTCATTATTTTCGATAATACCAAGAAAAAATCAAATGACACAGAAGAATTATTATGGTTTAAATATCAGTTATCAGAAGCAAAACTATTTTCCCTGTGTGACAACAGACAATTTTATATTTAACCAGGAAAATTAATTATTCTAGTAGATTGAGATTAAAGAAAATAATGCATTTTTGCTGTTTTAAATTTGTTTAAATACATTCTGATTGGAAAGATTCATTTCTTTGAGAATTTATTATTTATTGAATCATTTAAGTTTTCTTTAATTCAAAAACCCATTACAAAATAGCTTATTAAATTTTATTAACCAATTCAAATTTGCAATTCAAATCTATAATTGTTTCAATTATTTTTGTAAATTTTTAAAAACAAAAACAAATTAAATTAAATTAAGCAACCAAAAATGTTCATTCAATTTGGATAAGATTTGAATTTACACAAATTTAAGCATTCAAAGTTTGAATGAATTTTTCCATTACGATTTAATTCAACAATGAATGAATTCTATTTCAATAAAAGCTTTTGAATGAATCTAACGATCTGGTTTTCTTGGCAGTTATTTTATGGAATGAATTGATGACATTTTTTAATTCTAAATTAAGATTTTAATTATATGCTCTGATCTGAAATAACCTGATTAATAAATATAATTGAAAACATTTGTTGGATTTGATTTTATACAAAATAAAATTTTAAACCAAAATGTCTTAGATCCTTTTCGAAATATGACCTGATAAGGTAGATAAGTTTATAATTTTTATTAATAAATAATAGTTAAATGTAAACAAAGAAATAATCCAAATGACTGTCGAAATCCAAAAGATTTACCACAAATCTTTCGGAAAAGTACACACATTAACGATTCAATATTTAACATACCATATACAAATCTACCAGGGACTCCAGGTGTCAATAAAGTTCGATAGATCTCACTTAACTATTACAACAATACAGTTCTCAGTGTTGAGAGTAAGTAGTATTTTTAGTGTTCGTTTAATCGTATGAATATATATACTAGATATGTATACATATTCAATTAATATTCCAATACGAAACTGTATTTATAACGAATTCAAAATGAAAACGAAAAAAATATATAAAATCGATTAAAATATTAGACGCAATTATACAAATGTCAACCAATACAAATAGTAGAATCAAATGGCTAACAAAAAGCAGGGTGCAGCCTACTTAACTAAAAACGAATGCAAATATATTGTATACTTTTATATACTGGTTTGGGAAAACTATTTGTTAGTAGTAAAAATTACTATTAATTCTCCATATATAAATGTAATTATAATAAAAATGTGGGCAACAAAAAATTTTTAAATGCTTTAATATAAATAAATAAAAATTACAAATTAATTAAATAGAATTTAAATAACTGTCTGCAGTATTGCGCAAATTGTTTACATATACTATGTATCTGTTACGTACTACCAAATAACAAACAAATTTCTAATGATTTAATTTTATATATTATTTTATATTCAAGCATATAAACACACATGCATGCATATTAGATCTGCCCTTGAAAAATACATGTTTATTAGATGGGTCTAATTATATTCTTTATTAACTAAAATTATAAGTATTTCGTTTGAAAATATTGACTTTGGTATATTATAGTTATTTTTTTTTTATCAGTAAAAAAAAAGAAAAAAAAACATATTGAAATTATCGTAGGTTGTGCCAATTTGATCAAGATATTACGAAAGACATTCACTTTCATTATTTATGGTACGTTGACTTGTACGATATACCTACTTTTGTGGTTTTTCCATACATTAATGAACCACTCTAATGTACAGAGGAGTCTATTTTATTTGCATTATATATTTCTTGATCTTTAGTTGTTGTTTAGTGAGGTAGGGTAGTATACAATGTATGTACTATATGCATAACGCCAACCACGACGTCTTTTGGTTTATACTATATAGATTGCCGGGTTTTTGTATTAATCTATTTGTATTTGTGCACAAAAGATGTCTTTTGAATTATAACACAGTGATACATAAGTGAAAGATAAAAATATGCAAGTGTTCTTATGTAGCGATTGTGTTTTGTTGGAGTCCATAAAGTGCGGAAATACTTTTAGTTTTTCTCGATCACTACGTTTTAGTGATATAGCGGTATTAATAAAGTTACAAACTTAAAACATCATAAATATTTTCTTTTGTATTTTAGACAGAAAAATATTTGCAAAAATTAGTTGGACAATTTCTAAGTTTTGTTAGTTTTAAGTCAGGATGATATCCAACTAAAACAAAATACTATCAACTATGATTTTTAAAAACAAGAACTCTCAAGCATTTGTATGAAAAAACTGAAAATTATTTAATTAATCGAGCGATAAAATAGTTGATTCTGGAATATTTGAGCGATAATAGATAGGACTACAATTATAGAGCTTATGGTTTTATATTGTTATATCAGTAATAGTGTTTTTATAATATTTTTTTATTGTGATTCTACTGCGCTACATCAAAACAGTGCATACAAAGTATATAGATAAATAGATAGATAATTGTTGCCACTTTGTATGGTATGATATTGTATTATATGTATATTCTTTACATTTTCTCTTGTACTTTATTGTGGAATGCGGTATTTTTGTTCATTGGTTGTACTAATAGTTTATTTGCAATATTGAATTGTTGTTGTACACTATGTTTGTTCATTTTTGTATAGCTTTTTATTGCTTATTAACAATATTTTTTGTGAACCTATTTTATTTTGTCTGTACGAGGGTTCCTATTTTCCGGTAATTTTTATATTCCCAGGAATTTCTAGGAATATTTAAATACTAAATTTAGTCAAAAATCAGTAACATTTTTTAAATAATCGGTCAAAATTCAGTAGTAGTAAGTATACACTTTTATTAAAAGAGATAAGAAGTCCGACTAAGATAAATTTGAGAAAAAGGTAATTTATGCCAAAAATCAGTAACAATTTTTAAATCGGTAAAAATTCAGAAATGTACACTTTTATAAAAAAAAAATTAAGAAGTCCGACTATGTTTAGTCTGGAAAAAAGTTTTTAATACAAAATGTAGCCAAAAATCATTAACATTTTTCAAATAATCGCTCAAAATTCAATAATGTATAAATTTATTAAAAGATTTCAATTTTTATAAAAGAAGTTCAATCTGAAAAAAATGGCAACACTTTTCGTTTTCAAATCAGTATCTAAAATTTAAACCATTATTATGTCATTATTTTCTCTAAATAAGAATAGGTATACTTAGAAGTTTTAATGTTAAGAATCTTAATAAATTTTCCTGTTTTAAATAAAAATGTTTCTGTTTTAATCACACAAAGAAAATAGGTAATTGCTTGTGGTTCTTATAACCGAATTTATTGCTAAATGTTTCCTTTTTTTAATAAAGGCTTATTTTTCAAGTTTTAGTTTAAGTTATTTTTAGTTTTACTATTATTCATTATTTAATTGTAAAAATAAGGTATTATTAATCGTATATGGCCCAATGGACTCGAAGCAAAGAATGAAATGAAACATATTTTGGTGTAAAATAACCATGTATTAATAAAATCTTAATACCTATTATGGTAAAAAGGATCTTGAACTAAAATATTTTTTTTAATTTTATGTCCATTAAAGTTTTTCACACTGACTTTTAAGTGAACTGTAATATTTTAGAAGTATCTATTTGAAAATTATATTTCCCTAAGAAACTCAAATTTTGTGAAAACTTTTCGGCGGAAGGATTGGTAAAAATTTGCCGAACACTCTGAAGTTACGGTCACAAATTTCACAAAATAATAAGAATCACTAAAAATTTAGGTATTTATTATTTTGTAATTCTCCCGAAAGTGGGAGAATGACAAAATTAACCTAACACATCCATACATACACATATGTATATACTGTGAGTGCATAAAATAAAAGTGCAAAAAAACTGCAACAGCAAAATGCCAAGCTTCTAGATTTAACATTCATAGGATTGGCAACTCATTACGAGACACGAAATAACACAAGAGAACGAACAAAAAATATAATCAAAGCACATACACAAAGAAAAAGTTACCAGTTTTACAACTTTTGCTTTCGATTCAAAAGGGAATACAAAAAAAATGAAGAAGTACTAACACAAAACAATCACTAAGCATATATTCTATTCTTCTTTTAAGAAAGAGAAAAATATAATATTTGGCTAAAAACAATTTAAACGGTAACCCAAAATTTCTCAGGCCAAACAGAAACAGCTATATAAATTAAGAAGCTTTTTTCTGCATGTTAAGTATATAAACACAGAATAGAGATTTGTGCGACAAACTTTATCATAAAGGAAACAAAGAAAAATAGAAAATAAAATATATTAAAATAAGAGAATATGTATATTATTTGGAAAAATATATTTTAATTATAAATAACCTTAATTATGTAGAAATACTGTCTGCAAATTGCTATATATTACAACAACAAATTTTTTAAAGAAAACCTAAAAATAACCTCAACATTTTTTTTTAATTCAATATTTAGGTATATTATTGTTATGACTCATGACATTTTATATTAGATTTTATATCTATTTTTATCAGTTTTTCAATTAAAATATAATTTTCTGATATTTTGATAAAAAAAAAGTAAAATAAAATTTGCAAAAATGCAACACTGCGCAAGTCACCAACAGTAAACACGTTAGTTAATATGTATGCATGATTGTGCAAGTGTATAGGTAAATAGAAAAAAAACTGATGTTGCCACACTTAACAAGTAAAAAATCAATAAATAATAACTATAAAAGAAAATTGTGATACTAATATTGCAATGGTATATAATAAAATAATTTAAATTTATTTAGTTTATTACACACTATCACTGCATGACATTTTTTAACCAAAATCGCCAGACACGCGTTTCCAATACATTTACATATTTTACATATTCATGAAAGACGCCATTTTTACGAATCAAGTAAAAGACAGATTGGCCAATAAATTTAAGAAAGAGATAACCAGTGAATTCACTACGAAAAATATTAACGATAGAAAGAGAGAAATATAGAAAAAATGGCTACTTGACGACTTAAAACGTAGTAAGAAAATATTTTGCAAATAAGATTTCAATTCATATCTATAAAGAAATAATATAATTATTTAAAGAAATTGATCTAAAAATGATCCAAAGTTGCAACATTTTAATATATATAAATATTATTTGAAATATATAATGACTTTCATGTAGAAATTGCATTTCTCCAAATTACTTTAATGCCGAGAAGAAGAAGCACATATATTTTTATTCAATATGGCGGCCTGAACTTTGACAAATCAAATCGGGAATTAAAAAGAAAAATACGTATAAAAACTTAAAACTTCTATTTATTTATTTATTGTAATAGAAATAATCAATATGTAATCGAGAGGTCTTAATAAAGTTTATTCGAAATTGAAAAATAAACGTAGGTATTAAGTACCTTTCTTTGCTAAATGAATTTCGTCGAAAATGACTTCAAAATCACCAAGAAGAGTTAAGATTAAGAATAAAAGTAAAAACTTACCATTTTTGTTTGTTTTGATAATGTTGTTATTTTAAGCCATTTGGTTTATTTTTTAGCAAATTTCATTTGCTAACGTGTTATTAGTTATATTTTTACACACACACAATTCTGTTACAACTTAAGACGTAATTGCGAACAATTATATTTTATTTTTATTTATTTCCTTTTCACTTGTCACTTTCTTTCAAATAGTTTTTCAGTTTTTGAAAACTATAATTCACTCAATAGTAATCCTTTAATTTTTTTATGGTTAGCGTATTTTTTCTTATTTTTTTCCATTAATTTCACTATAAATTTAATTATTATATTTTTAATAGGAAAGAAAAATTGTTGGCGCGACAAAGGTATAAAATAATGTACTACAGATCTATTATTTGGTGGAAGTGGTAGTGTTGTATAGTTTCCTTTTTACTCTTCTTGTTCTAGTGCATACACACTACTTTTGACATACAGTGTTGTATTTTAACCTAACTTTTTTCATTTTCTTTTGTTATACGATATATCGCACCGTGTTGCCATATTTGTGAATATAGATTTCGAAGAAGAAGCAGAAGTATAGGAGATAAAAATGAAAACAAAAACAATATAAAATTGGAATTTTTCAAGTTTTTGCTTTGATATTTCTTTCGTATTATTCCTTTTATTTTTTTTTGAAATAAATTCACTTAGGGCAGCCATCCAAACCCAACTAGCGAGCGATGTCAATCCTAGCGTATGCCCCTCCCCCCTTTGAGAACAAATATCGCGTTTTTTACATACCCAACATCAACATCGCGACCAAACACAAAATATTTAAATGTAAATACATATATCACATCTATCTATATGTACATACCTATTGGTATATAATTGAGTATATACACAATTTTTTTATAGAAATTTTCAGGGCTTGATTGAATATGCAAGTGTAAAACAAAATAATAATGTGTATATTATTAATTCTAGTTTTTTTAGGAAATTATAAAACACTTTCTAATTTGTATGCATTCGTTTTGCTCCCATGTCAAATTGAAATCACAAAATCTGCACTTGTTACTGTACATACAGATAGAATATATAAATTTAATAAAATTGCCCACGTATAAAAAAATATTAATTTCAATTACACTTTAGAACAGCCAGCCAGCCAATCATCAAAATGTTTAAAACAAAAATCTGTCATTTCTACTCATCCTCATTTATGTATTGAATATACACATATGTAATATGTATGCATATATATATATTACATACATTTGATTTCATTTCTATAAAACACTATAATTATTAGAGTCCCCAATCTGTCGTGTGCCCCTTCCGAATTTCTGATGTATTATTTTTTCACCTTTTAAAATATTTTATCAAACACATCAACACACACACATTAACTTACAAGTTATTAGTTTTTATTTTCTATGTAATTTTTTTTATATTTTCTCACGTTGATATTCTTCTTATTCACTTCATTTATATTCAATTTATTTGTTTAAAATTCATTTATTCTTATGGATTTAATAGTTTTTTATTCACTTACATTTTTCCAATTATTATTGGAGAAAATGTGTGTGTACAAGTTTTTCACGTACTATTCATTCGAAGACTGTAGAGTTGTAAAAGTATTGAGTATTTGAGTACTCAGTACGCAATGCCGTCAATACTTTCAGAGTTGTATTTTTTAGTACAATAAGAAAAAACTTTTGTTTTTCAGCCTATGCTTGTGAAATATGTTGTAATATTTTTGAAAAAACTTTAAGAATTTCTTTCAAAGTATTCTACCTTGAATTTTCATCTATCTATCACATTTTTTTCATTAATATTCAACTCTAAATATAGTTCTGAAAAATATTCAGCATTATCGAGTACCAAAAATATTAGTTGAGTAGTCTAAGGTACCCACTTTTTACAACTCTAGAAGACTGCAAAAAATTCAATAATAAATGGCGGCTCTTCGTTGAGTTTGATGTTTCTTTTGCTGTTGCTTTTATCGTCAATTTTGCATTTTTCATTACTCATGTATTCGTCGTTAGGATTTGGCGTTTAAATCCAATTAACGCGCAGAGTTGCATTTTATTCACGATGTGCTTCCAGGCCTTATTATATATTAATTTATTGTGGTCATTATTATGAATATATCGTTTTGGGCCTAACCACGTTTTGGTGTCATGTTTTCCATTAATATTTTGCAGTAGATCAAACCCAGATTTTCTCAAAAACACTTTCAAAAAATGTTTTATGTCACCCTATTCTTTCTATACCCGCGTTCCAATTAGAAATCTGTGCAAATTAAGTGGAAGAAATAAAACAACTACTATGTGTACTATCATCAAAAAAAATTCTAGGACAGGTGCCAATTGTATTTTTTGGCTTTTTTTAATTTTTCTACCTGAATATTTTTTTTGAAAAATGTATATTCGATATTTTGGAGAAAATTATTTTTCAAATAGGGTATATAACATTAATTTTGAATGAAAAAAGCAATGTTACAAAATTATATAACGTTATTGTAGAATATATGGAGTGAAAAAATAGTTTATAACTTGTATTTCTCTATGATAATATAGATATGTTTACCACTCAATTGTGGGTAATTTTAAAAATTTATTAAATAAAATTAGGACTGAAATTGAATGGCCATAGGTCACTATAATTAAAAATTAAAATTTAGATAGATGCTGTATAGTGATACCGCAGGTTATAATTGCATATTACAATATATGTATGTAGGTATTCAGAATGATCGCAAGCATAGGATTTATTTAGTTAATTCTTGAAATTTATTTGTTATAAATATTATTAAAGGTATTTACGGCAATACTCGTGTCGTGTTGAAAACATAACACTTACAACAAGTGTCAAACAAGGAAATTCATGTGCACACGCAAAATTGTTCGCTGAGTGAACAAATCGACGGTTAGTCATGATGGGGGTAATATCCCTGCAGTTCATTGAAAAAGTTCCACTATTAAATTCAATAGTACTAGTTCCACTATAAAATTGAATAGCATTTGAAAAAAATGAAAAAAAATGTTTAGAGAGCGGAGTTGAACACATAAAATGGGTATTTTTAGGGGATTTTATTTTTAAAAACTTAAGGCGAATAACTGACTATTGAATTTAAAGGTTTGTAATGGCTGCTTGCAACATTTATCATGTTTATATACATTTCCATCAGTAGAAACTTCAGTCGGCCAGTTTATAATAGGTTCTGTTAGAATTAACATCAACTGCATTACCAGTGTATTCTTAAGACCTAATTAGTTTGTACGTTCCGTTCCGTTCCGAATCAGCTGTTTTGTTTTTAGCATAGGGAAATTTGTGTATGTCGTTAGTTTTTCTGTAACGTTGCCGTTCTGTTGCGGATGAATCTGTTGAAAACTGAATTTTGTCCGCAACGTTAAGTGACAGCTAAAACAGCTGATATCATATACACACAAAAATGCTAACAATATGAAAGCAATGGTGCCAACATTTTTGAAAGGAAAATATTTATTATTAACAAAAGAATAAAAAATATAATATTTTCAAAAAACATTGAAATTTAATAAAATAAATCAAGGACTTAATAGTTATAACTTTTATTCGATAAAAATTGCGAATAATTATTAATAATAAATTATTATTTCATTTATTAAGAATAATTATTATTTCCAATTCTTATTTTTAAAAATATTATAACTATTACTATTCGATAGATATATTATTAATTATTTTTAATAGTTATGAATAAGAAATAACATAACTGTTATAACTCATTTTATATAATAAAGTTTAGTCACACAGTTTTTTTAATAAATGATGTTTTATTGCAGTTAAGTGGTTTAAATTGAAACAAAACATAAAAACATTGCTCTATTTAAAAAGAAATAACACTTGTTTACTTGAAAAATTATTGTTAAAATCTATAATAAAAAGGGAACACCAAAATTACAACTGCTATAGCAACGAAATATGATATCAATGTTTTATGCACTTGAAAATTTCTTATACATAAATATTAAAAAACTTTATATTGTCCCGTTACTTTAGTTTTATTGCAAATGCAAAGCCTATTATATGATCAATGAATACAAATCAGGTTATTCACCTAATGTATCCATCCACATGCATAATCTGCAAAAATAAAACAATTAATATCAAGAAAATATTCAAAACAATTATTATCGTAAATAAAAATAATAAAAATCTTTACTAATAGTTATCTGTAAGAGAAATAAATATTTATTGATCATAATAGTTATGAGCCAATGTAAAAAGATATTAATTGGATATAATAATTATGTTTAATAAATATTTGTTTTCATTACACATAATAATTAAAACCAATTTTTATAAAATATTTCTTAAAATGGTAAATTTTTTGGTACCTGAAAAATGAACATAATTATTATTTAGGGTCCTTGAAATAAATATAAACTTCTTCTAATGTATGTAAAAAAATTAGGTTAAATTAAATCATTAACAAACAATATATGTATATATTTATAAAAATGTTCACAATAATATGTTGACGGTCTAATACAAAAAACACTAAAAATAGTAACAAAATCACCAAGTTGGTCTTTTGGTTATTATTTTAAAAACAGCTGATACGATCTTACGGAAAAACTAACTACAATATAACAACATTCAGAACGGCACAGAACAGAAACGTTACAGAACGCAAAGACTAATGGAGCCTTTATATGTACATTATAAAGTGTGTAATAGAAGTGTGTATATTAATAAACTGTTGTTGTGTAAATTTGATTAAATAAATAAAGAGTTGTTACAATTTTAAATTACTAAACTGCTTTTATTTGCAATCAAAATAATACGGTTTATTTAAAGGAAATAAACCTTCGTTTTTAAAAGATAACGTAACAATATTTCTACTTAAATATATTTATGAAATAGTTTTCATTGTTGAATTTTAGTTTTTTTTTCCCGAAAAATCACGGGATCTGGATATTAGAAAATATTCAAAAAGTACCATTCGAAAAAAGACCAACCATGTGTAATTCAGCTCTGAGCGGAAGAAGAACTCGCGTTATTTTAGGCCTCGAATTTAACTTAAATGAAAAACAAAAAAATACAAAAAAAATCCAAACTCACTCAGAACCATATATGCATATTTTCATGTTTCTAGGTCCATTATTATCACAGAAAATTAAAAAAATACGATTAGAAAAAAAGTAGCACAAAATCATTTTGCAGATTCTTACTCATTCAGGATCAAATGTGTCTAATTGAAATTGATTCTAACTTTTATGTGTTAAATAATAGAAAATATTGTTACGAAATTGCACTATCAATTTGAATTTAACGGTCTATTTCCCCCATTGGGAGAAAAGTACCAATTTCCCTTTTCCTTCAAGTATGAAATTTCAAAATAATCCATTTTGCCAAACAAAATTGTGACACAGATATGCCTCAAACTATTGCTCAATATTAGGACATTATGACAATATGATTGATAAGAGACCTTTTGAATTGACCAATTGTAATTATAATTATACATATATATAATAATTATTAAAATACTTATTTTAAAACAATTTTTGTTACTGAAATTAAAATTAACCTTTGCAGTACAACTCTGTAAGTGTTTATTTTTTTCTTTATTACCAATTTTTTCCGCTTACCAACACTTTGTTTTAACTTATCAACAGAAAACAGCTGCTCTAAATAAAAAAAATCTTTTGTGTTATTGTCGAACTTTGATGATTATTTTTTTAATTTGTATGCACATTCCTAGCGATAATGGAAGTTAATCCGATGGCAATAATTCTGGTGTATTTGGATAGCAAAGGAGATAGATTGTTATACCGTTACCCATATCAATTGCAAAATGGTGAAAAATCACCATTAGCTCAGCCGACTCCACCGCCACCACCCATTGTTCCACATGTGGATAGTAGTAGCAGTATAGTTAGTGCCAGTTCCAAAACAGGAATTGATTTGATTCAAAAGAAACGCAGTCGTTTTGCTTTGCAAAATTCAGACGATTTACTACAACCGGCCGCTACCAATAGTGGCAATAATATTGCTGTTACCAAAGCAGGACAATTATACGGATTTGCTGATGAAGTCTTGGCTCCACTATTTGCAGTGAAACCACAATTGTGCAATCAGAAATTTGAACTCAAGGTTAATGATGTACGTTTTGTAAGTCATCCCACCTTGGTATCCAGAAAAGAGCAGCGGCAAAATTTTACAACACAAATTGGAAGCTTGAATGTTCCACCAAATAATCAGCCACAATTGTTAACACAACAAAATGTGACACCAGCACAAAGTAATCAAAACACCCAGAAATCGCAGCCTCAACAAATGTTGGTCAATATTGTCTTTGCTCTACATGCTCAGGCAAGTTATTCCATTGTAAAATGTTATTATGACTTAAGTAAACGTCTGGGATTAGCACTAAAAGTAGAGGAACAGAGAGGAGGTTATCTGACAGAAGAGACCGGGTTAATGGCACGAACACATGATGAAGTCTCTTCGAAACAACAACCTTTGGAAAAAGCCTTTGATTTGATATCCGAACGATGTAGTTTAGCTCAATCTTTAAAATCGATATACCATGATTTGTGTACCACGGGTCTACTGAATAGTACCATTAATCAAAATCTCACCTTAAGCTTCTGTCTCCCAGCCAAAGCTCATCAGCTTCACAAAAAAGGCAGCATGGTGGACCCTGAGACAATCGATCGCTGTTTAAAATCCTTAAAACCATACCATGGCATGTTGCTACTCGTGGATTTTGCTGAACTTTTAGATTGTGTTCCACCAGCTGGAGCCAGAATGCTGTTGCAGCTTATTGAAGTATACACTCCACTAATGAGTTTACAAAGTATGGGATCTGATGCTGATCTTAGCATTGAACATGTTAATAAATTGGTCTCCCATTTAGTTTATTGGGCCAAAGCTACCATCATTTATCCGTTGTGTGAAACAAATGTATATGTTATTGCACCGGACGCTCCCCTTCACACGAAATCTCACTTGGTGGAAAAGTTCTCGGTGCGATTTCCTGGCATGTCATTATTTGAAGTAATCTCCGATTTCTCATTGCCCACTTCGATTGGTCATTTGACCACTCCACTGCAGCAGTCTGCTAGACAGGGTATTCTAGCACAAATGGTTTTGTGGATGCTGCAGCATCATTTGCTAATGCAACTGCATACTTATGTGCAATTTATGCCCAGTGATTTGACCGATTTGGACAGTGATGAAGACAATGACGATGATGTAGGATGCGAGTTGGAATCGGCTTCTCTAATGGATCTAGCTGGTTCGATTTTGGGCCAAGATGATATAATATTACCAGGACGCAGTAGTAATGTCAGTGATGATGATTTGTATGTTTTATTTTCCTATTTGCAATTTAATATTTTATAATTTCTATGAATGTAAATTAGAGTGGCATTTGTTCTATGGTTAAACTTAGCTTTATCATTATAATCTAGGTTTAAGCGATCAGTATAAGACAGTTAAAACCCCCCCTTAGTATTGTCGAATTTAATGTACAGTACTGTAAAGAACAGAACATACACAACAAAAGTATGAAAAAAATATATTTTTTTTTATTTTTTAGAATATTATAATTAAAAAGTCAGTAATTATAGAAAAGTGTACACATATTAAATTTTGGGTCTTGTAATTCAACAGAAAAATAAATGAATTTCAAGTCATTTAGCTAAAAACCATATAAAACTAAATTTCCATTCCAAAGTTGTTTTATAAATTTAAAAATTTATTACAATAAGACCTTTAATGTTTAAATAGAAAATGTATAATTTCTTAATACGAACTTACACAGAAAAAATAAATAAATTCATATCTAGAATGAATTTTTTAATAAATATTTCATTCAAAATATGAACATGTTCATAAATATTATAAAATTGTACTTGCCACTCCAATTTACCTATTATGCATTTACATATGTATTTTAATATAGTTTTACTTGCATATATTACTTTAGAGGCGCTGGTTCCTTGTTGAGTATGTCTAGTCAACCATTACCCGTACCGCATACTAGTCGTCGATCTATAACGGAAGATAGGTTTTCCGGAGGTGGTTCTACTACATCGGATAATATTGCTGCTCAACCTTCATCAAGTCATAAATCAAATTTTAGGTAAGTTTATAAATAATGACAAATAAAATACCAGAAAATGGTAAGTTTTACTCTCGTCGATGACTCAAAACAGTTTATTTTTTATTCACAATGTTGCTCAGTTAAAAAAAATATTATTTGGAGTAAAAACCATAGAGAAATACACATACAGCCCAATTATGAATAAAAATTCCCCGGGAGTTTTTTTCCCTTTTCTCATTTTCCCTATTCAAATTCAATGGAAAAAACTCCCTGGGAACAAACTCTCGCGAAATTTTTTATTCATAATTGGGCTGATAGAGTGGAAACTTGAAATAAACGCAAACAAATAAATTACTCAAAATAATCACACATACGAGAGTTTTTGATTTTGCATAGTTTTTTACTAATACATTCTCACCAGTTAATTTATTGAAAACTGAGTTAGGTCTTTGATAGGAGAGTTTCCGATCTATGTGTATTTATCTATGGTAAAAAAAAAGAACAAACAATGTACGTTTTTTTTCCAAAATGCTTGGAAACAACTTCATTAACATTATTGATTGCGTTACATATAGAAACTATAGAGAAATATACATATACGGAAATTCTTCTGGCTGATTTCGTTATAAGCGAGCGATTTCCAAAAACGAATTTTGTCAAACTGATGTTCTGTAAATCGCACGATTTTGTACATTGAAACAGATTTATTCGCTCGAAAGACAAACGAGTAAATCATGTGGATTTGATTTACAGAACACAAAAATATGTGAATTAGTTTTAAAAACGAAAATTTTACTCGGATTATGTTTATAGATTAGATGGTTATACCTGAGATATCGAAGATTATATAGCATAATTTTCTGTTGTAGATAATAGATTTTATTTTGCTTTATATTTACGTGTCTCTATAAGGATCCAGAATGTATATAGTAGGTTAAAGGATCGCACATAAATATTGTAGTGCTCCAAAAAATTGTTCGATGTCCTACATTTCGTATTAAAGTGGTCTAAGAAACGTTAATTTCTTGGGGAATAGAATCATAAATTAATGAATTTTTGTCTAACTTGGACAATATCTTCCTATTTTCAAATATAACATTTTTAACGAAATCTAAAATAATAAAATAATTTTAAAACTTGCTTAATTAAATCCTACGTTTTTAATGAATTTCAGGTATTACTGTTAAAGCCATAGAGAAACATAGAGCGGAAACTTGAAAAAAACTCAAACAAAAATATTACTCAACTTAATCACACATACGAGTGTTGTTTTTGTTTTCACATAGTTTTTTCTACTAATACATTCTCACCACTTAGGTTTTTGACAACTGAGTTAGGTCTTTGACGGGAGAGTTTCCGCTCTATGTCTATTCTCTATGGTTAAAGCTATGTAATATTGTTATTTTGGCATCTACGATACTTTTGAATATAAAATAATATCATTATGCTAAATCAAAACATCTAGAATTTATTTGTATTTAAAAAATCTTCATTGTATGTATATAACTGACTGTATGATTTTCTGATCGTTTTTTTCCCAGCATGACAGCATCCTTAAGTACGGATAATTGCGATAGTATAGCATCCATAGAAGATGAGGAAAAAATAAAAGAACTTATACAAGTTTTTGAAGAATCAGATCGACCCGCCATACGACGTATACCAGCCTCAGCAAATCTTGATGACTTATCATTGATGGTCAAACTATATCAGGCGGGTTATTTTAAAAGTGAACATCATTTAGAGGAAATCATGTATTTTGAAAACTTAAGACGTTCCCAACTGTTACAACTGCTCGATAAGTTTCGAGAAGTTTTAATAATTTACGAAACTGAAGATCCAGCTATAGCTTCAATGTATAATAATAAAATGCCAGGAGAATGGTAAAACAATTGAAATATGTATATAAACAAGATAAAAAAGAAAAGAAACTGAAACTGAATTGTATGCCAAACGTACAAAAAAAGTAATTGAAAATATGAAATTGCTTTGTAAAAAAACACCCCGTCAAGATTTTGTAAATAAAACGGCAAATATTTTCTTTTTAATATAAATTTAAAATAATTGTGGTATTTTTAGTATATATGTATTTTATTGTTGTAATTATTATAATGCTTTGCTTACTTAATAATTAAATCAATTGTTGTTGTTGGTTTTTTATATAAAAAAATTAAAGAAACACATTTATTTTATAATTTTTTATTTTCTTGTAATTTAGACTGTAATTAGAAAGTGTGTAGATGTTTTTGTGTTTGGGTGTTGTTCCAACTACTTTAATATGTATTATACTTTTTTTTTATGGTTTTACAATTTTTTTTGCTTAATATTTTTTTATTTTACGATTTTTTTTGTTGATTTTTTTTAATTAACATTTTTTATTTCTACATACATAAATATTGGTTTTGAAGACATGCATACTATATTGTTGAGAAGCTGTTTGTTTTTTGATAGATATATTTTATTAAATTGAAATTTTCTTTGTTGTTGTTCTTTTTTTGCATTTAAGTTATTATGTTATTATGTTTTTTATTATATTTGCTTGACGTTTGTTCTTAATGTGCTGCTGTTTAACTGTTTTTAACGTTGTTAATTATTTTATATTGATCCGTTTCATGTTGTTGAATTGCTGGCAAAAATGTTTTGCGTACGCTCTATTTTTATTATGAATCACGTTGCATTTGCATTTTCACCATTGCTCTCGTGGAAATTAGCACCATTGACTATGAATGAGGTACCCAAACCATACAAATGACCACAGTATTTGGCATTATCAATGTTGTCCTCAAAGAACATCTAAAAAAAAAGTACACAATTTTATTAAAAAAAATGTTGAATTAAATATTTGACTAAATAATGCTTTAACATTTTTAAAATTAAAAACACTTTCATATAGTAAACGAAAATAAAAATTAAATATTGGCAAATTATAAGACTAACAGAGAAAAATACATAGTGATCCAAACAAGAATGAAGTAGTAATACCTGGGAAGTTAACTATATTTCTGATAGGTGTTGTCGAGTACAACAAGAATACGTTTTTGAAATTTGCCAAACTCTTTCAAAATCTTGAGTTATGGGGAAAAACATTTTTTCGTAGCTTTATGTGTATTTCTCCAGCAAACTTATATTTTTTTAATTTTTTCGTCATTTTCCGAATTTGGTGTATGAATTTAGTAAAAAATTGTTTATTCATGAGTGAAACGCAGCTTTGGTTTTTTAAATCCGTTAAAAACTTACTGACATATTTAGCAAACATAGTTTAGCAAACATAGTAAAAATATAGTTTTTTTTTTAATTTTACGTTTTACTATTCACTTATTTATCACTTTTAAACTATGTATATACATAAAAAAGTTGGCAATTTCGTAATAACCGTGTGCAATTAAAATAAAACAAGTAAGAGAGCTATATTCGGCTGTGCCGAATCTTATATACCCTTCACCAAATTATATTTTAAAATAAAAATTTTAAATATTTTTATGTAAACAAAATTTAAATTTTTTTCCAGTTGTGTTTTTTAAATTTAAAATGTTTTTTTTTAAATTTTATATGCGCTATCTATAACGATTCAGAATATATATACTTTGTGGGGTCGCAAATGAAAAATGTAGAAATTACAAACGGAATGACAAACTTATATATACCTAGAGATGCTAATCGGGACTGATTTTTGAAAATCCCGGGAATCGGGATTTGGTAAAGAAATCTAAGAAATCTAAAATCCCGAAAATTATAAGAAAGAAACGTACATAATTATGTCTTTACAATTGAAAGTAATCCCCCTTATTCTATTTGGCGTCGTCGACATCGTCGTCAATATTGAGTCAAAAAATGGTAGATGTTACGCCGATATCGATAACAATTGGTAACTTTTGACAGCGTTTTGTACTTTAACCCGACTTATAAAAGTATAAAATTCTGTCAAAAGTTACCAATTGTTATCGATATCGGCGTAACATCTACCATTTTTTGACTCAATATTGACGACGATGTCGACGACGCCAAGTAGAATAAGGGTGAATGTTTTTATTTAGCAATTAATTTTTATTAGACACTAAAAATCATACTATTGCATCTATGGTTTCGTCTGCCATTCTGGAACGAATTTTCTTTCCGACATATGCTGCTGCCGAAAAACATCATTCATATTGTTCCTTCAGAAATAAAGTGATATATTTCTTTTGCAAGTTGCAAATCTACGTTACAACTTGGTTTCGTTATTGTTATTTGGGTTTTTTACATTTATTAATAATATATTTTAGCCTTTGAGCAATCGAAATATTTTCATTTTGTTCGAGCTCCCCATCTGATTAATTTCGTTTGAAGAGGATTTAAATTGGGTTTTGTTAGATAACTTACAAAAAAATGTGAAGAATTGATTTTCCAGAGCCCCACTCTAGGAAAACCAAAAATACCGCTTTCCTTTATTAACTATGTTGTAGCAGGAGTTGAGCTTAACAACTTTGCTGAACATCACTTTGCGATATTCGGGCATGTAGAATGTCAAAATGCATAAAAAAGGCACACAAAAATGACAATTTCCCCTATTTATTTATGAAAAACGGGATATGGAAAATCCCGAAAATCCCGGGATTTAAAATTAAAAAATCCCGGGTTTCGGGGTTTATAAATCCCGAAAACCCCGTGATTTTCGGGAACGGTATTCCCCGTTTGGCATCTCTATATATACCCTTGCCACTCATGGTGAAGGGTATAAAAATATGTGACAAACATAATAAATTTTGCTACATTTGTGGTACCAAATAACTTACAAACATGATTGATACATCAATATATCGGGTATAGTCCTGGTTAAGATAAGGAAAACCCCCTCGCTTTTTTTTACATATTTTTTACTAAAAAAATAGTTTACACCAACAATTTTTTAAAATTTTTTTTTATATTTATTGTTGTTTTTAATATTTATTTAAAGTGAAATTAATACGCGAAAAACTTCGTATTTCGCTTTTATTTGAAATTTTTTAATCGATTTGTTAGTGCATATTTTCCCTTAAAAGCATATTTTTGCATTTATTGTTTTTTATGCATATATATGGCATACTATTTTGAATTTTTTTAACCCATATTTGGACTTTTTACGTAAATACGAATATCAGTAGCGACTGCCAATATGTGACAAATGTTATTGTTTGAATTTGAAATCCAGTTATATTGAAAAAAATAGTCATTCGAAAATTTCTAGACAATTAGATTTAAATTTTACATTAAAAATGAGCAATATAAATTTAAAAAAATCAACTTAATATCTTGTTATTAAAGATATTGCATTGATATTTTAATATGTATAAGTTTGGTTTCAAAAATTATATAGATTTTGTTTTTTAGAGCATATTTTTAAATTTTAAGAGCATATTTTTCGGTTTTTACAGCTTATTTTATGCGCATGAGACCCCATTTTACTTAGATTTCCGGTTTCTCTGCTCATGACATCTTATACATGGTTATATTTATGGTTGTAATTAATTAAATGGTGATTTAATTAGAATTAATTTACAGATAATTCTAATTATTTGTTTGATCGTTATAGATAGCGAAGTCGTTATAGCCATGTTCGTCTGTATGTTGAAATCAGCTTTCCGTAGCCCCCAAATAACTTGCATACATGATTCATTCATACATCAATATATCGGGAATTCTTCCGGCTCAGTTGCTATTTAAAATCGACAAAATCGGTCTATAAATGGCTGAGATATAAGCAAAAAACCGGGATAACCTCGATTTTTGGCCAATTTTTTATCTATATCTGGATTAATAAGTCATTAATATAGACCAATGATAGATATTTCAAAGTCAATTTCAACGATATATATAAGGCTATAGTAAGTTGGACCTACAATGGGTCAAAATCGGAAAAAAAAAATTTTTAATTCGAAAAAATTTAATTTTTTTTAAAAAAAATATTTTTAAGTATAATTTGGTGAAGGGAATATAGATTCGGCACAGCCGAATATAGCTCTCTTACTTGTTATTAATCATTTAGTCTTATTCGGAGTGATTTTAAATATGTATTCAAAATTAAACACTATTTGTTTGATCAGGCCTGTCACAGAATTCCATTCCGATTGACAGTGGAATTAATACCGAATTTTGCTTCAGAAAAAGTAAAACGAAAATTTCTTTCGGAATGAAACCACTTTCAGTTTTCAAGGTGGAATTGATATTTGCTTGTAATTATTTGGTAAGGGTCTTTTTTTTTTAAAAAAAAAGGTATAAACTACCGTTTCTCCTGTTCGAATTTTATCGCAAAAATAACTGATATTTTAGAGGTCCTCATATCGAAAAAAGATCGAACAAAATTAAAAAAAAATAACCTAAATATCTCTTGAACTAAATAGATAACCTACACATGGATCTTCTCAATGACTATGTATATTTGAAATTTCCGCTCATTCGGATCACAAGTGAATTTTTGGCGATTTATTTTTTTAAATGTGAGACACGAGGTGACCAACTTGGAGGAGCCTCCATTTCGTAAGCGTTTTATATAAAATTTCATTTGATTGAAATTGGATTTTGAAAATTTAAAGACAGCTCTTAACAAATTTTTAATTGCAAAAATATAAATGTGTTCTCTGAACTTGTCAATTTACTCATTGTATTTTTTTTTATATTCTGGGGTTGTTCATATGTTCATAACAATATGTTTAAGCGACATACACAACTTTCCATTTATTCATTGCAATTTTCATGAACAAGTTTTGAAGTTAACTATTTCTCACAAAGTGTGTTGAATTCACATATTTAGTACTTGTATGTGAGAAGAGAGAGAAGTTGTTGTTGCCTTTTTATACTTTGTTTGCTGTCTTTTTCAAATTATTTTTTTTGTAGTGAATTTGATTTTCAGAACTGTTCAATTTCGTTTGAAGCAAACTGGAAATTACATATATTTTACTTTTCAAATCAAAACTTCAAGTCCTTGAATTTTTATGTGTTTTGTGACGATATATATAACGGTAATGCTAATTTGGATTTGAAAAAATTATGGACCGATTTTTCACAACTTTCAACACAAAATGTTTCTTTATAATAGGAATAACGTATGCATAATTTCAATCAATGTATAATCTGTAATATTGAAAAATAGTTTTAGAAAAAAATCAATTTTTTGGAGTTGTCTCAAATTTTGCACAACTTTGGTTCATAACTCAGGTTTTACTTGATCGATTTTGCTCATTTTCAATACCAAACATTTCTGATCAACAAATAATAAATATTTTTTTTTTTTATAATTTTTAACCCTTTTTTGTATTAAATTTTATAACTTAATATGAAAACGCAGCCTTTTGAACGTAACCCAAATTATATGAAAACAGCAATTATTGTTATTTGCTAATGTAATTATATTTATTGTAAAATATTCTAAGATTTAAGCAAAACAGTAACATTATCGTCATAACGGTATTTATTAATTTCTTAAAATTCGCATTAGCATTCGGATTATAATGTACATAATTTTCATGTGTAATACTGACATTCAAAAACGAACATATTTATTAAAACTATTTATGTACTTATATGGGGGATTTCAAGTGAATTAACTTTTGAAATCGATGTCTTCTGATGGGGATTAATTCAGACACAATCGGTCTAAAAGTTTTAGATTTTGAAAAAAAGTCAAAAATTGAATGTCTAGAGCATTGGTAGGCAAAAAGAGGCATTTAATTTGTGTGCAACATCAAGAAACTGAATGAATTGTGTGTATTTTTACGCTCTATTACGCTCTTTTGTTCACATTCGGGTTGTTTGACGAAAATCATCGTAACCTGAACAATATGAACGCCTACAATGGGTCTAGAGTTACAAAACATTTATTTTGATAGATATCAAACTAGCATCCCACTAAGCGACCAAAAAGTTCTTCAAGGAAAAGACCTAAGCTTTCTTTTTTGAAAAAAGGTCCCATTTTGAATTTGTATTTTCGAAAGATTGAAGAAATTGCTATCTAAACTATTTGGGACATATTTTGCTAAGAACAATAAGTTACGTGGATGAGAAAAAACACCTGTTTGCCCAAAATGTCAAGTTTTGTCCCTCTCTAGCTCACAGAGTTCTTGATCGATCTTGTTGATAAATTGTGTCTGAATTACAAATTTCAAACCGATCGGAAGACATCGATTTCAAAGGTTGGTTCACGTACTTTTCTGTATGGAATTTATTTAGTTAAAAATAAAATTAGAATCATTTTGCATTGATTTTA
This sequence comes from Calliphora vicina, assembly GCF_958450345.1. NCBI lineage: Eukaryota > Metazoa > Arthropoda > Insecta > Diptera > Calliphoridae > Calliphora > Calliphora vicina. The sequence goes on from NC_088782.1 coordinate 96,739,935, forward strand.
AAAAACATCATAAGCGGTTAATTGTATAATGCACATTTTTAGAAATTATATGATTATATTTTATTTTGAAATATGATTTTTAGGTGATTTAGGTGAAACTAATTTTTTTTGAAAGTATCTAAGAAAATGTATATGGAAATCAATATTTACAACTGCTATATTTTCAAGGTGAACACTCTTTTAGTTTAGAAGTTATGCACCAAAATGTCTACGTCGCTTTACATATACATACATATGTTGCGAAAAACATGCTTAATAACACATAGTGGTTCATACCTTCTAAATTCTTTATATGGTTCAACATTTGTCATAAAAACAGGATTCCACAGTGTTCATGTTTAAATTGAAACTACATATTTTTACTATGCTCAATTCGACACTTATCACTTTTCAAAAAATCATAATTTCGGATTAGAAGCTGCTGTTTCTATATTTTTAATATCGTTTGATTATTCCTTTATGTTTTAAAGGGCAAATTTTTTAAAATTGTCAAGACGTCTTATTTTTATCGAGCAAAAAGTCTCTAATTTGATAAACACTTGCTGTTTTCTGTCCGCTTTGGGATGTATTCTCTAAATAGTAATACCAATTTAACAAAAAGTCTCGTTCTTGATTATATTTTTTTTTTTAAAAATTTGTTTAATGTAAATTTTGTTAATAATTCAAGACACATTCCTAAAATAATGATGCCACGCAAATATCCTAGAAATGCAATGACAAATATGATGATGATAAGAAAAGTTGCAAACAACGTATTAGAGGTTATGGATTGCTATGATCGCCAGAAGATGATATAAAAAAAGCTAATGGATGTTAAGGAAGGTAATTTTTGGATGTTGTGTATTCCCTCTAAAAGTGTAACGCAGTATTGTAATAAAATAATTTATTTTTTAACTTGCAATGATTATATTTTTGTTTAGGCCAAAATTTATAACTGAATTTTGAATCAGTTATCGAAGCCCGAATAGTCTGAAATTTGGCAATCATGCATTGATATGGTCCGCTCACAGAGCCCTCCCAACAAAAAATGGAGCTTACCTATATACCTCTTAGAAACTTGCTTACAGAAGGCAAGATTTGTATATGGCGAACTTCCACTTGGAAGCAAGGGATAACAGTAAGCCTTTCATCTATTTCCGCTTATATTAATACAAAAATGTCTTCAATTGTTGGCTTATTTGTTGCTTCTCAGCGCTTACGTCCCTTATGAACTTCCTAAAACCTAAAAAAAATTTACTGGGATATTTCTAAACGAAAACGATATCCAGCTACCTTAAAGCGGTTGCATTTTAACGTGAATTTGTCATATTATTATTCCTTTTACTAAATAATCCACTTGATATGAAGTTTATTACAACTATAATTCAACTGTTAGAAACTGGGCTCAAGACTGGAATTACATTTATTTTAAAGTTTATCTTTTATAATACAAAAATAATTGTTTAAACTTACCCGTTATTTATTTTTTAAATTTCTGGTAACTTTTAACTGGTAATTAATTATCGTTAATTAAATTTAAGCCAAATCAAGTTATATTCAAAAATGACAACAAAATTTTCTGATGTAAAAAGTGACGAACATTAAAGACTGTAAGTAATTTCTCTGAAATATTAATTAAATAACGCTAAAAAATGTAGAATCCTTTGAGAGGGAGATGGATAGATTTTGAAATAAAGTACTTATATCACCAGCAGATAGCCTCAATAATAAGGTAAAATCAATGCTGGCTAATTTGGACTATTTCGGTAACGGTTTTGGTGTTATTTCGGTGATGCTACAAGAGTGGGTCAATAAGTTTGACAGGCGCTTGACTTGAGGAGAAGAATTATTTTTTGCGGTAAAAAAAACAAGGCTAAGCTTGATAAATACTATGGGAACTCTGCACCATCAATTTCAATGGCAAACAAGTAGTTTACTGAATTTAGTTGTGGCCGTACAAGCAAGGAAGATGACGAAACAATTGAAAAAAATTACGATATGGTGTTGGCCGATCGGAGATTGAAGCCATAGGCATATCACATGGCTCAGTGGCTTTACGCAAGATGGCTGCAGTGTTTGCTCACTATCGATTGCGTTTGTGCAATCGTGTTGGCGTTGTTCAACCACAATATGGACGTGTTTTTTGGCCGTTTCATAACCATTTACCACAACACATCGGTCACCAAATGCCTATTTTGAAGAAATCGACAAATCTTATTTTTTGGAAGGGATACAAGAATTGGATAAACTTTGGACCAAGTGTATTGAACTTAAAGGAGATTGGTTGAAAAATAAACTGATTTTTTTTTTCAAAAAACCTGTGTAATAAAATTTATTTAGTGCCGAACTTAATTATTGGCACAGGATGCTCATTGTACTTTAAGGTCGATTTAAAGGCCATATTGTTGACATTTTGAATAAAAATATATATTTATCAGATAGATTGATGAATTTCCTACAAAATACCACCAACTTCATTTCAACAATTTTGCAATATTATTTAAAAATAATAAAAAGACGAAAAATTCCACAATTCCGTAGAACAAAACTATTGGCACACTTAACCAGATTCTTCAAATTTGATCTATCTTATCAATTTTTTTTTCTTCGTAAATGCGATTTTATCTTCTTTTATTTAACAGTTTTCGTTTCTAAAACTGTTAATGTCAATTTGTAAAAAAATGAGCACAATAATTATCAATTTTGCTGAAAATGGCTAACAAAAAAAGGAAACAACAGAATCTGAGCGCAAGATCATCCATCACTTGCAAAATCGATTTTCCTTGATATGCTGAGATTGTAGAGATTATGGAAAGAAGCCCTTTTCCAATTTTAATATCGTGCAACGTTTTAAGGCAACATCAACACTTGAAAGTGCTAAACATACAGGTCGTCCTAGATTCTTAAGTGTGCGTAAATACAGCCATATAATCAAAAACGTCAAGTTATGTCCAAAAATATCTTCAACACAGGTTGCTGCAGAGATTAAAGAAGAGTTTGGGAATGAAGTTCACGCAGCAATAGCCAGAAAAGTGCTCCAGGAGATAAACTATAGTTGTCGTATTGCTAGGCGTAAACCATTTATTTCATCTGTGAACCAAAAGAAGCGTTTAGAATATGCCGTTTAGGAATTTACGTAAGCCACATGATTTTTAGCACCAAGTGCTATTCTCTGATGCAGACAAATTTAATATTTTTCGCTCTGATGGCCGTCAAACGGTATAGAAAAAAACCAATAAAGAGCTGGAAAAACAAAATATTGCTTCAATAGTAAAACATGGTGCTGGAGAGGTAATTGTGTGTTGTTGTATGTCCGCTTCAGGGGTTGGAGAGCTGAGGGGTTACTCTCTATTGCGATGCGAAAGATAAATGCGTTTAGAATACAATTTTGTACTCTGTATCGTCTACGCAAACGCTTTCGCAAAAAGAAGCAATACTGACACCACAAAATAAACAATAGCGAAGAATGACAAAATAAAATGTCAAAACTTGTAAATAAAAACATTTTAAACTAATTTTTGTGCGATGCGAAAACGCAATAAAGGGTACCAATTGTACGATTTTTCTTTCGCATCGCAATAGAGAGTAACCCCCTGGTGTTCATTGACGAAATAATGGACAAAGTGAAATATATAAAGAATATTTTCTTTCACTTTTCAACATGACAATGATCTCAAACATTCGGCCTATACTGGACGTATGTGGCTTTCATACAATCACCCTTATCGTGGTTGGCGTAAACGTCTTACGCCTACGACAGTTTCATACTAGATTAAAGAACAAGTTTGCATTTTATCTTTAATCTAGTACAAAACTGTCGTAGGCGTATGACGTTTACGCCAACCACGATAAGGGTGAATATTTCGCATGTCCTACCACACCCTCCACAATCTCCTGATCACAACCCAATAGAGCATCTGTGGGAAGAGCTAGATAAGCGAGTGAAAAAGGCATTAGTTGAAGAATGGCAAAGTATTGGGTCAGATATCACAAACAAGTTGGTGGATTCATGCCTAAGCTACTCGAGGCAGTTATAAAGCAAAAATCACTTGCAATATTGCTTCATAAATGAAAGCTAAAAAAGCTTTTAATGAAGTGTGCCAATAATTTTGTTCATTGAAATTAAGTATTTTTATGTAGTTTTGTTATTAATAAATAGTGGTATTAAATTGTTGAAATAAAGTTGTTTATATTTTGTACGAAATTCATCAGTCTATCTGGTAAATAATTTTTTTTATTAAAAATCTCTACAATACGGCCTTTAAATAGTCCTTAAAGTACAATGAGCATCCTGTGCCAATACTTAAGTTCGGCACTGTATAATTCTGTAGATTAAAAAAATGAATTATTAAAATCAATTCTATTAATTATATTCGAAACATTGGTCTCCTTTAAAATTCCATTAGATTTTTATTTCCATTACAAAATTTAACCGAATAATGGTAATAAGGACAAGCCCTAAAGCTGGTCACACACGGGTGGTTTGTGAGTGCGATTTGTTCGTGTTCGACTTGTTAATGGGACTGTGTGCGCACAAAATCACAAGTAATTGAAAATTTTCAATCACAAATCAGGCGAACAAATCATTCCGTATGTGGCCAGCTTAAGGGCCAAATATTTATGTATTTAGTGGTAACGATAGTTGAGTTGAAAGGGTATTTTAGAGGTAACGGTAGCTTAGCGGTAACGGTAGCCAATCTTGGGAAAAACTGATGTAAAAACAGCTTAACAATAGTAAATAGCTTAATTAATTATAAAGGACTTAACATTGAAAAGTACCTACCTATTTATCAATATGTTTACAATATTTTCAAATATGTTAATAGGAACATTGGATCTTAGTAGCATTTTTCCAATGGCCATTTTACTATGAAAAAATTAAGCATTTTTTTCAATTCATTTTGTAAATGATTAATAGCAAAACAAAACTGAATGAAGAACAAATATTTTAATTCAATTTCTATTAGATTTGAATTAATAAAAATTGAATCATTCAATGCTTGAATGAAGTCTGTTATGAATTAATTCCATATATAATAATGTAACGATGAATAATTAGATATTGGGAATGGATTTATTTTGGTATTGACCTTTCCAATTTTGAATACATTTCATCGCGAAAGATGTAAAAATGCCATCTCAATATAACGGAAGAAATCTTTAAGAACTAAAGCTGTTCCACGATGTCAAATACTCAAAAACCGCAATAAGTCTGTGAGAGATATAGACATTTCGAAAATAAAATCGGTCGATATTGTATGGTTAATACATACAGTGTTTTTTGAAAATCTATTCTTTCGAATCGAATTACACAAACTAAAAACAATTTTATCAAGATGTCGAAATCGTATACAGGGCATTTAAAAGTCAGAAACGAATGGGCAAAGCGAATGTGATATTTAACATTCTAATTTATTATAATAAATAACACAATTTTGTGATTGTTTTTTACATGTTGAATTTTTCGAGCATTAGATATCTTTATATCATCTGAGGTGAATGCTTACAAATCAGTTTGAAGACATTTGTGTATCCAGAAATCATTTAATATTCGTTGCTCTATAGTTGATGAAAATATACTCTGATTAAAAGCGTCTCAGTTGTGTAATTTGTTTGTTTTTTTTTCATGTAAACAAAATTATACCCATTTAATTAATTGTATTATTTTTTAATTACATACTTTTTTGAACAATTATTTGATAATTTTCTAGATTTCATAGGTTTATTGTTACATTATTTCAGTAATACCTAAATTAACAAACAAAGAAATAACTGTTTGCATATGTTATAGATCCATTTAATTATAGAACGATATCCATGAATTATTTAATTTGCAAGTTCTTCTTCTTCTTCTTTAATAAATGTGTAATGTAACAACGCATACTTACAAAATTGAATCTAAATTTCAATATATATTTTATCGAACACTCAAAATGTTTCATGCTAAATATGAACTTGTTCATTACTATTTAACCAATGCAGTTAAATTAATTTAAATTTTTAGCTATTGGTCTAAAATTATTAGAATGTTTTAACAAATTAGTGCATAATATGAAGGAATGTGTTAATGAAGTTTCATTGGCTAAAATGAACAAGTTCATATTGAGCGTGGGAGAATTTTGGAAAAAAAAATATTATAAAAAATGAAAAACCAATGAATTTTTGTTTTAACCTTTGTTTTAATCAACAAAATAATTTTTTAATTCAAATTTGTATTTGATAACAAAACCAATTTATAGAAAATAATAAGCAAAAATCAAAGAAAGAAAACAATAAAAAATAACTTCATTAACAATTCATACATAGAAGCAAATTTGTGAAAAATGAAAATTAACATTTTGTTTAAATATTTCGTTTTAAAAACAACAACAACTTAAAAACTAAAGTTAAATAATAGTTAAAATTCAGTTAAGTTAAATAAAAGAAAATGAGTTTTCTTGTTTTGTTAAGACTAAGCCTTGAGGTAGGAGAGATCGTTTTGAGATTTTGTTTTTTAAGTATATTCAGAAAAATAATTCAGTTTTAGTGGCAGTAATATTAATAGAAAGTATTAATGAAAAATATATTCGACGAATTCATAAAAAACTGTTGAGTATTTTTTTTACCCAAATAATTTATTTAAGTGGGTCTTAATTAAAGTCCAAATATTTTTGTTGCCAAATCATAGTACTATGCATGTATGTAATAAATTAATGTCAAAAAAGATTCAAGTCAAACAATTCAATTAATTTAAAACTGGAGCCTGTCACAATCTCATTCAAATATACGAGAATCCATTAAACGAAAATTGTTAATAAAAATAAACAATTGATTTAAGTATAATTAGAGCCAGTCCAAATTGATCTTAAACGTTTTCATTCATTTCAATAATATTGAAATATTTCAAATATATGATATTTGTAGCAAAAATATAGTATAAAGAGAGAGAGAGTAAACGAATGTCCTTAAAAACTAAGAAGCGAATGGAAAGGAGTAAGTATCATGTTAGTTAGAGTAAACAATTATTGTTAATTACAACGTTTGTTAGTTATTAAGTAAGTACATATTTCATATGATTTGTTAAATGACTGACTAGTGAGTTTAGAACAACTCTATACATGATGAAATGATTTGTTTTTGGTCTTTTCGTTCATTTTGATCATTAAATGTTATTGTTGTTAAACTCAACAGCATAATCTAGAAATGTAGATGTGGGTTCTATATTAATATTATTATCATTCAGTACCTCACGCATTTTGAAGAATGCCATGCCGGTTAACAGGGCATCGGAACCAGCCTGATGTTGGGGACCCACACGACGTAACTCCAATTGATCAGCAACCTCTTGAAGGCCACCCTTTAGATTTTTGCATGATTTCATTAAATATTTAATGTCATATATATTGGGGAAATAAATGTGCAGCAAATCAAAAAATTCACTCTCATCAGCTGGCAGATTTTGATCGGTCAAAAGCTTAAGCAAATAACCAAAATCGTAGCCAGAATGAAAGCAAAGCCATTTTATATTATCCATCAAAACAATGCCAGATGACATTAAAAGTTCGGCAAAATCTAAAGGATCAATGCCATCATCTTCGTGTTTTCTAAATTGTATGCCCGAATTTGTCAGCAAATCAATTGAGTCTTGGGCATACATGTCTTCACTATTTGCACATAAGAAGAAAAAAAGTTATTGTTAAAAACAAAGTCAATCAATCAATCAATCAATCAATAGCAGCAACAACTTACCTCAAATTGAATTTAAAATTAAATTGCCAAGTACTATAGCCGGGTGGTGTTTTACCCTCATCGTCCATAAATGTTAAACCCAATTGTATGATACGCAACAAGTCCACATTGCAACGCAAAAGCTGATAGTGATAATCGGCAGTCGAACGAAATTCACCCACGGGACGTGCGACTACACCGGGAAATTCCGTATCCATGGCCACATAGTGGTATTTTTGGACAACTTTACGTATGGTACGGAATTCTTCTTCCAAATTATGTTTCCAGACATCACGAATGCCACACTCCTCGTTACTCGGTATGTTCGAATTGTGACCGGCCGAGCCGTGACCACCGGAACCACTTACTGCAGAAGGCATTGGCTGGAATATTTGTGAAAACTTTAAAATTTTTTTTAATTTACTTTGGAACTTATGAGTGGTTTTAGGGTGTTTGGTGTTTATGGTTAAAAAATTAATACATTTAAAAATGAGGAAGGAAGGGGAAACAAATAAAAATAAATAAATTTATGTTTATAATTAACATTTGAAATTGTTGTATTTTTAACATTTTAGCGGTGGTATGTTGAGCAATTTAATTTTGCTTTGTGTTAAGAACTGCACAGCATTTCATTAGCTTGTTTTCTATGTCTTTTAAGAATGAAATGTACAATGTTGCGGGACTGACAGCCAATACAAGAATTCTTAATTTAACAACCAAATTTACAGCTCAATGCTGGGATTTCGTAGATTTTTATGAAGTATTTTTTTTAGTTTGTAAGAGCTCCGGTTGATTCAGCTGTCGCTGAGTTGAGCGAGAACGTATTTGGAAATGCTTTGATTCTGTGCTTTTATAAATCTGATTCATAATATTTTGAGTTAACGAGGACTTCCCTGCATTTAATGATTCCTTCCATCACTTGCCGCCTCCACATGTTGAAGGAGTGAATCAAATTTTAGAAAAATAGACCTTAAGACGCAAGGTGAACAAAAATTGTTAAACCCACACGGAACAAAAACATCGCTACTATTGCGTTTAACAGCCTTAACAATGCTGCAGACAATTTATTGAACACGCAGTTACGCAAAACCGGACTAAAAGAGCTATAATACTTCACCTTCCGTGAAGTCGAGAACATTATCTCTAAGGAAAAAAACCATCGAAAGTTTTAGGCCCGGATGGCCCTGGAATATCTTACGCAACTGCTGCAACTCTCGAGGAGGAGTACTTTCCCCCTTAATCGTCAACCTATATCATGCAAGGTATCCTCCACATGTTTCTATGGTGTCGTATACAGATAATTATACCATATTCTCATCAGGTATCAACATCAACAACATAAGTGCCGAAATATCTCAATATTTGGGCACCATAACGACTTTTTCCAGGAACGAATCTGAGTTATTCTGCATCAAAATCCTCGGTGCCCCTTTTCACCTCTTGGACCAAGGAAATAAAGGTGAGCGATCAACATCTCAGCCGAAGGTAATATTCTACAGACTCTATCGCACCAAAAGGTCAGAAATAGGAACAAATGGATAAAGACACGACATACAATACAATTGGTCGCTCTCTTCTCAATTACGCAGCTCCAGTAATTTATTTATTTCATCACAACCTAGCCTATTATAGGCCATAATCGGTCACAAAATACATTGAAAATGTCAAATGTAATTCCCTAACGACACCCAATGGCAAAATTCTCATCTACATGAGGATATCAGGTTGCTGTCAGTCAGACAAAATAATGTGTTGTTGACAAGACAGTTATTGTTGGCATGTCATCTGCCAAGTCATCCTAACCATTACATCCTCGATTACTTTCTGGAGAACTGAAGTTTAACTGCATAGGTCTAACTGCGATAACTCGATTCACGCAGTAAAACATCATGATGGTCAATCTGGTCCAAGAGACATGGTGAAGACATCTCATTGACACTAGAGATATTGACACCTTGAGGCTTTAAGTATAGAGGAAAGGGGAACGGTGTAATAACTATAATGTATCCAGTTCTGCCAGTAGAGTTGTGGACTAGGGGACATAGGGATCAAAGGTCAAATGTAAGAAGGCATGTTAACGAACTTATATTCAAACGGACGTAGGACCAGATTGACACACCGTCAACGGTTCCAGGACTTATGATTGACACATCATAGGGTATAGTCACTAGGGATAAGGTAATCACATTATTAGATTCTACGCCGAAGGGGTTGAGAGCCTATCGTGCTTTATTTTGAAGGCACTCGAGACCTCCATAGGAAAGAATTGGAGCTTGCGACCGAATATAGTAAACTGCATTTACACATCGGTTGTTAGACCTGTACTATCTGGTGGGAAGCTTTGATGGGGTACATTTGCAGATGCTAGCAGCAGAACACCTCAGGCGACCTTGAATAACATCCTTAACCTACTGCCCATTGAAGAGTAAATATGTGGCGGGTGGCTGTAAGCAACATATTTAGACTGTATGAGTCTAAATAAATATTAGTTAAACCATAGCGACGTCATACTAAAATTAGATTTGAATTGACGGACTACATTGTCCTGGCACTCGATTTTGTTAGTATAACCATGATTACGTTCCCTGAAAAGGAATATTTGCTGAATCCGACTGACTGTTTGAGGGGTGTGCGGTATTTACGGAAGGTTCACAATTGGAAGTGAACACAGGATCCGGGGTTTTCATTGTGTAGGGATGTTCCGGGCACTGCGACGTACATGGCAATGTGATTGCAGATGAACTTGCACGACAGGGCATTGTACCGATCTGTCATTTTTATGGGGAGATATTCAAGGTCAAGGGCCGTATATTTCAAACTGGACTTACATGTTCCAAGTTAATGTTAGAGTTAGACTAGGTTAACCTGAGTATATTAGTTGGTTCAATTACCGGTCATTGTCTAGTAAGTGCTACGTGATTTTTGTAGGATACGTGAGAATGTCGAGGAAACAGAGGCAATAGAAATATCCTTTGTCATTGCCCTATGGTGCAGCGACATATGCTTATAGCTCTCGTGTACACACAGCACTTCTAATTCTAACCCAATCGAAATGTAACACCTAGAAACTACGGCAAACGAAACAAGCACCAAATAATGGATCATTTCATGTTATATCTTAATATTGGACTTCATCTTCTATAAGTGGAAACCTCTTTTGTTCCTGCTGGGAGGAATTCATAATAATCCCCTTATATAAAATTCCAGCAGGATCTATACAAACTAAAGGTAAATGAAGCAAAATCAAAAAGCTTTTTAAAAAGCCTTTTAAACTATTTAAAATTAAGCATAACTTTTTTCACTTTCTATTAATTCATAGTATTTAAACAGGAAAACAGAAAACGGCTGGACATAATGAAATCATCATAATCATTGTCATTTCGAAATTTCTATATTAGGTTACGATTTGAAGGATGTAGCAAATTTTGTAACTGTTTTTTCTAATTCACATCTCCAAGTTAGTTAACTCGATTATTTAAGCTAATTAAAGATAGTTTTTTACCAACATGTTGTATTAAAGTGGGGCTTTATTAGTTTTATAGTCATGAATGTTACTTTAGATATTAACAATTCTTACAACTGTGAAAATACTGACGGATTAAATTAAGTTTAGGCGGAGTAAAGGGTGAATATTAGGGTAATCAAATTATACGATTTTTCTTTTGTTCGAATAAGATGAATAATTCGAGTAAGAGATTTCAGATTGTTAGAATAATTCGATCATGTTTTAAATTAATTAAATTATTCGAATAGTTTAAATTTGATTAAATAATGATTTTTTCTTAGTCAAGTCTCACTTAAAGCAGTGTCGTCTAAAGTCACCACGTTCTTTTTATTTCGTTTATTTCGTCAATGTCACTGTCGAAAACATTTTCAATATCACATTCACCACCACTTTCAATATTAATTTCTGAGTTTCTGATTGTGATACTAACAATATTTCTCCATTATATTTTCCCATTACGGCTGTCGTATCTGGAACATACAATTTCATCATCTAAATAAATTCCAGGATATCATAAATTCATTTATTTTTAAGAGTTTTTAAGAAAACCTTGTTTTTGATTTTACTGAAAATTGTATGGGAAAATATGAACGCAAACTATTCGTTTTGCATAGAATGAAACATGTTAAATTAAAACAAATATATTCAATATCGATTGTCATACAATTTGGGATGGGAGCTATAGCAAATTATGGGCTGATCGTCACAAAAATCAATAGTATGATTTTTGAATGCAACTGATTCTATAATATTTTGGTTCGATATAGTGGTCCTTACATGACCAATTATGGGCCAATCTTTATAAAACTTATTATGATATTTATAAGACATTTATGCTATTTAAATGATTTTTGGAAGTGGACCGATATACACAAAATCCAGCAGTTTTATTTTTGCATACCTATTACTTATCTGAGCAAAATTTTGGTTCGAAATTGATATTTGTAAGATATTGGACCTATGGCAATTATGAACAGCTCTTCATAAAATTTGGTACGACAATTTCTATATAAATTTTAACAGTTTATCTAGAATTTAAGTGATTTTAAGAAGTCGACTAGGTATATATGAGGGCTATGTTAATACCATTTTGCATTTGATCCATAACAACGGTTCTACCATTGCGGAATGACAAACATTTATCAAAAAAACATTTTCAGTTTTTCATTATATGCAGTATTATATTAGTTTTTCATTATTATGCCCTACACCACCATAGTGATAAATTTTTGCGTTAGTGCTGATGTTTGTAAAGCCCAAAAAAGGAAATAAGCTCTTCAAAATACATATATACATTTTTATATGCGTTATATAAATATCCAATCCTTTAATATGCATATAATTTCTTTTGAAGTTTTCATAATAAAAGCTTTCCATAATTAACCATAAGTAAGTTAAGTTTTCTATTAATGCCTGATTAAAATCAAGAATTAAAAAAAAAACATTTATATATTGCTCTAACAATATACAAGGATGTTTAAGAATTTGAATACATTTTATTACATTTATTAGTTTACAGAAAAATATATGTAAAGTTGTTCCAATTATTTGCAACGCAGCAAAGACATAACTAAAATTTTGGTGTTTTTTATTAAAAAAAAAAATTAAAATGATTTAAACAAAAACAAACAAATAATAAAAACAAAAAAAATAAACAAAATTAGGGAAAATTAAAATGAAACTGAAATGATTGAACTTAAAAGAAAACAATTATCAAAAATTCAAAATGAATATTGTATATGGTTGTTTTCTACTTACATCAATTGTTGTTGGCTTTGTCGATGTTTCAGCCACGATTTCTTGAAATAATCGCAATGTCGAAATTATTTCGCAATCACACACAAATGTGTTATTTTTAATTTACTTTATTTTTTTGTTTGTTTGTTTCTTTTCAATAAATGTCGATCGTTTTAATAGTAAAATTAAGATTTTTTTTTTAATATGTTTACTGTTTATAAATTTGCTGTATTGTTTATACAAATGAGCAGAGACTGTGAGATAAATTTTGGAAATTAATAAAAAAAATAGTCTTTAAAATGTTTAATGTTTCTAATAATTTTCAATATTTTTTAAACTCTTGTGTGGTTTTTGCTTTGCTTGAATCAATAAATTGTTGCAACTCGGCGTAATAAATGCCTGCAAGATAAAAAATAAATATAGATGAAGAGAAATTAATTTAAAAGCTACAACTGTGTAGTGTGAGTAAGTTATATGGACTGCAATTATATAGAATTTACAAATACTTGTAGTAAATTCTTTAAAGTTTTGCTTGGATATATTTTGCGGTTGAGATGTTTTTTAAATAACTTTTCTTTTTTGCTCGTATGATACCAATGTAACCTTTATTTGTTTTTACATATAAAATTACTTTAACACAAATGTTAGAACATATCTAAAGCACTAACTCATGGTATATTCAGGTTGACCACTGACATATTCTGTTTTCTGGTGGACAAATTTTAACAGAGTAATTTCTAGAAGTTTTTGGATTAATTGCAAATGGCAAGTTAATAGTATCCGACCGAATGCAAGTTTTTAGGTCGAATCCATTATAGATTATTCAATTTAAATTACTTATTAGAACATATCCGTTACGTGCCAATAACCGACAACATTTCTAAACCAAAAGAAATTAAGAAAAAATTTGTCACCATCAGTCTTCGATTCTGAAAAACTATTAATAGGAAAAAATCCTTGTGAGCATATACAGTATTGGCCATAACTAAAGCACCCCCTCAGTGCATTTTTTTCATATGGTATTTTTTTAAAAAAAAACAAAGTTTTAAATATCTATTATGTATTATTTTCATTTGTTAATATGTTTATTATTGATAAACAAATACTTCCAAAGTTAACCTTTCCATAAAAGGTAACTTAAAATCAAAAAATACTTTAAGGTAGAAAATGAAACGGACACTCCAGTCGATGCTGGCTTTGGTAAACTTCAGTGTAGCTTTCTTGTTCTTAGCTGATGGAAATGTTTTTTTTGCTGGTCGTCAGCTGAATAAACGGACTTCTACTACTCTTCTACCGATTGTTCTTTCGCTAACGCTTAATCTTTAACTTGTTCTCACTTGACTAGCGGATGCTCTACAATCTTTTTGTATTGCTCTTTTGATCAAGGCATCATCATATCGTGTGGTTTTATGCGAACGACCTGCAGAATGCACCGGTGAAACGAGCCTGAAAATAACTGATCTGTTAATTGAATATTTTTTACTCAATTCATGTAGTGATCAGCCCGTCTTCCAGTCATCAATAACTTTAATTTTAAATTCACTGGAGTACTTGTTCCTTATCATTGGTTTTTTAACAATAAACTGTATAAAACTTAAATTTTACAGTACCGAGTCAAATTTTTAAACATCTTATAAGGGGTGTCCGTTGCGTTTTGAGTTTTTATATGATTTATCATTTTAAATTAATTTTTAATAAAATTATCTTTTACTAGATGAATATTAAATGAACATTAACAATATTAGTTAATAAAATATATACAAAATACATCCCAAATAAGCCGTTTTTATAAAAAAAATTATGATATGAAAAAATTCATTGAGGGGCTGCTTTAGTTATGGCCAATACTGTATATAAGACCTGTATTAGATCTTTATTTTCTGAATTCATTGAAAAATATATTTTGCCCTGAACACTTGCCTTCGTCAAAAGGTTAATCTAAAAATAATATAACGTTAATCCACTTTGAATGCGACTCAGCAACATGGTGGCGATGAATACCGGGCATTGCACTTTCGGTACTCATGCCGCAAGACTTGGGCTACCTTATAACGACTTCTGTAGAAGTTGTCGGAATGAGGAAGAAAGCATCCTACACTTCTTCTGTAACTGCCCGGCTCTGGGTAATCTACGTGCCAGGCTTTTAGGTGAGCGATCCTTTAGTACCATCTCCGGGTTATCTGTGAAGGAACTAAGGTCGCCTAATAACGCCTTTATCAGGGAAAGCAGATGGTTGATAAAACATGCAGATAAAATGTCACATTTTGTGATCAAAACAGTGAGTAATTTATGATCATTCGAATAGGAAGAATAAATTTATAGATGGCTATGTGTTTTAAGAAAAAACATTATAGAAATTCCGAAAAATCAAATTAAAACAAAAATCTATTCAAATAATAGCATTTGAATAATCAGTTTTGGTTAAGCTCTATTTACCAAATTTACCAGAACTACATCATTTTATGCTGAACATGAAGATATATTTTGTTTTTGTCGCCAGTTCATATTTCCCTAGATATGGATCTCCAAAATTCGAATATTTTTATCCAATTTGGTCAATATATATGATGTAAAAGCTATTTTTAAAATACCTTTTACATCAGATATAAATTATACAATTTTTGAACCCATTAGGTCCAAAATTTAAAAAGCTTTTTTATTCCAGATTAAACGTATGTATTATTTATAATCATTTTATTCACAAGAATTCATCAGGCTTTCATTTATTGTATCATACGGCCATATTTACTTTTTTATTCCCGAGTTATGGTTCATTAAAGAAAACTATTTTATTCGAAGCCGGTGTCTGACATACCACAGAGTTTAAAAACCTTTCGCGCGGCCATAGGACGACAATAAAAAAAATATTTTATGCGAATCGTCTGTTAGACATAGCATTCCGATCGGCCGAAGGCGTCTATCAAGAAAACTTTGTGAAGGCTGTTTTCGACATACCATAGAGTTGAAAACAATTTAATTCGGACGTAGGCAGTCAATCAATAAAACATTTTATGCGACGCCTCATTCCACTGCCAATCAAATCAATATTTTAAAAGTTTTGAGGGTTATATTAAATTAAAGCTATTGTATAAATCTTGGCTGGAATTTAATGGTATTTTTTTTTTAAATAAAATTGATTTTTAAAAATGTCGGAACAAAAATTGGAAATCCGGATAGGGACCGAATGTGTTAATAATTTGGTATGCTTTGTATTTTCCTTGTCGGCCATAATCTAGATTTATTCCACTGTTTTTTTGATGTTTAACTAAACAATTATTTTTCATCAGCTGTTTTAACTTTCGATTTTTTGCAGATTAATCCATCAATATTGGACGCTTAAACTAGAAAATAAAATAATCTTGTCAAATAAAATAAAACATTCGTAGATTAAATATAATCTCCAATCTTCAAATTAAGCCGTTTCATTATATAGGTGTCACCCAAACACAAATATTTTCCAATTTCTACCCTCTATTGTTATTAAAATTTTTCTTTTTCTAAAAACCAAGGACATTTGATGAACATATTACGCAAATATTAAACAAAATCGACTCTTGATTGATGGGTATAGAAATAATTACTATAACAAAACACTATCTTCTACTGCAGTATGTTGTTGCAACACTTCTATAAAAATATTGATTTATGCATTTACTTTTTTATGAAATACTATAGAATTTGAGATTCAATAGATGTGCACTTATTTTACACTAAAATGTATTTTGTTATTCCAAAATTATGTTTCCTTCATATAAATTAAGTTATCCATTACTTATATGCAATCTATGATGGATGCAATATAAAATAATCGAATGAATTCTTACCCATTTCATATTTTTGTGTCTCGTTGGGGTACGCAAATTGTTGTGTGAAAGCGAAACGTCTTTGTTTATTTTTGTTACTTTTTGCACAAGATTATTAGTAATCCAAATATATTATTGAAAATTTGTGCCGCAAATTTACAAAATATTTCATATATTTTATTTATTATACACCAATTTGTCCAAAATTTTGTATTTTACTCTCCGATTTTATTTTTTGTGAATACAATTTTTTATAGCGTCTTGGGAGAGAAATCTATTGTAGTGTTATTATTGTTAAAAATTGCTTCTTTTATATTTTAGATTACTTTAATTAGTTTATACAAATATGTTTGCGATTTTATTAGTTTTTCTTTTGCATTTAATAATAAAAAATTAACAAAAATGTTTTATCCTCGGTGTTTTTCGCGTATTCTGGAAACAATATCCACAAAATTTTATGAAATTGTCAGAAAAAAATATGCTAGGAGTGTGTTTAGTAAGCATATGGAATGTATTTCATCAGCAGAGTTGTATTGAGAAGATATGGCAGTTCTCTGTTAGAAGAAAAATATCAAATGAACACAGAAAAAAAATCAATGTTGCCAGAAAATGTCATAACAATCGTATTTTCTTATAAATCTCATGTAATTATGCCGAAAGAAAATTATAAATAAATAATTATTTGACTTTGATACATCATACCATTTTAGAAGGTTTTTGTTAATATACCAACTCATACTTGCATATTTGTTAAATTCTATTAAATACAATTCCAATTTGTTTGTACTACCTTTTCTAATCTTTTCGGCCTTTTGAATTTTTTTCAGAATAAGTATTTTAAAAAATATTTTTTTACTAAGTCAAATTTTATATGCATTTAAAATTTAATTTTTTAAAAAGTAGATTTTTCGCCAAAAAATATCAAACATTTTACAAAAAAAAGTAATTGCCGTCATGTAAAAATGTAATTTTCGATTAATAATACTTATTAAAAAATCATTCCTATTATGAATTGCTTTTTTATCTGTATAAGTATTTGAGATAATCAATTATGAATATGACAAAATGTTTATATGTACTTAATGAACACATAATTGTTTTTTTTCAATAATAGAAAAGCTATTATGAATTATTAAAAATTTGCACAGATAAATTTGAAATTTGTGATGAAAAACAATTTGTGTAATTCGTCTTTTTGTTATTGAACAGATCACACTTATTTTTAGTTGTAATTATAATTTTGTGTGGATAAATTGTAAACTTGTTAATTTTTCTTTTTTTAACTACTTTGACTTTTTCAAGAAAATGTACATTTATAGAACCCTTCCTAATATTTTAAACAAAATTTTGGCGGGAAAATTATTTTCAAGTGGCAGTACTGTTTCGCAGATAATGCAGTGTTCCTCATTTAGAGATGTACTGCATTTACCTCACTGTTTAGATATGTTTTGTTTATATGTTTAACAGCGAAATTAACTACATAGTGAACAGAGAAATGTTAAAACTATAAACGTATAAGAAGATGTTGCCAAATTATTTTTTAAATTTTACCCTTATACTATGGAAATGTTTATAGGCGTTTGAATGTACATATATTATTAGTTGAGTTGTTTGCAATAGTTATAAAATTTGGAGATCATTATTGATTTTATAAGTAATTTTTAGTTATTTTATGTAAAGATGCATTAATATCTACGAAACGAGCGATTTTGTATAATTTTTAACACAGCTGTGTAGTGTTTACTTTATTACCTGTGGCCACATCGCGTTAAGGTTCTGCTAATTATTTATTATACTGCCAACAAACTACACAACACAGTTTTCTTTCTTCTTGTTAAAAGTGATCTAAAATATATAATTAAACCAAGAGTTCTTCATAAAAAATTTTAATAATTGAACATACACTCATACATATGTAAATAGAAAATATCTTTATTGTTAAGAAAGAATAATATACAAATCAATATATAAGATAAAACAACAAATATTGTGTAAAAACTATCAGCTGGTAAGTAAAATAATAACAGAGAGAACAACAAAAAAGTGAGAGTAGGTAAAAAGTGGCAAAAAAAATTGCACAGGAATTTGTTATTTTTAGTGTTGCCATATACGAAACACACACACGCACACATTATCAAATAACCAACTTTCCTTTTAACGGTTTTTTTATTTAAAATAAATAGTACATCTTAATAATTTGTTGTTAATTTAAAAAATGCTGCATATACTTAAATAGAGAGCGGCTAATATTTTGCTGAAATTCATTTCTCTTTAATAATTAATGAAAAAGAGAGAATTTGTTTGGTGTTTCTTGTAAAAAAAAACAATAAAATTAACTGGTTTTATCGAGCATTAATTAATGCTTGCCAAGCTTTTGTCTGTGTTTTATTAATAATTTATAGGTCTTTGACTTTTTTGATGATTTGCAGAAATATTTACAACAAATAGGTACAAAGTGTATGTATTGGTAAATTGACAAAATTAATAATTTAAAAACAAATATGTATATCTTTTACATCAATTTGTATAGTTTCCAAAATTAAAAACCTCAAATACTTCATACATATCACATGTTTGCTTCAGGGATGATTTATTCACTGAAAGTAAACATAAAGCTAACAAAATATGAAGTCTACCTTCCTGTGGTTATTTTCTGAAAACCGTGAAGTAAATCGTCACCTGAAATGCAAAAGGGCCTAAATAAAATTCAAAATTGAGTTTTTAATGGATATTAGTACAGCGCATCAAGACACACGTCTTCACAAATTTTTAGTTTTCTATTTTTAAAAATAACGACGTTATTGAAGAAAGAAAATCATATTTATAACCTCAACACTTTAAATTCTTTTAAGTTTTTTGTCTCCTGTAAAATTTAAAAAAGTGATGATAGGACATTTTTCATTTAAGTGACTATGTACATATATATGGGCAATTCCACGAGAATCGCTACCACGACTGAAGGCAAAAAATGCCTTGAAACTTTTTTTCAAGGTGATTTGAATAGAAGAAAATAATAAAATGTTACTATGTGAAAGTATTTAGATCACATTACAACATTTTAAAGACAAAAATTATAGTTTAAACTGATTATATTTAATTTTTTAATGTTTTAGGCTAAAATGGCGGCGAAAACTAGGCTCCCAATTAGCTTGTAGTATGAAATGAATGTGATTCTGATTGTTTTTTTGCTATTGACAAATTGTTTATTGAAACCGAATGTATATTTTCTATTCACATTTCTAGTTTTTGTATACATACATATATTTATTATAAGAGAAAAATCTGCCACGTACGGTATGTCAAGTACGATATTAAATTTTATTTATTAAAAAATCATCCAAAGATTGTTTTTATTTAAATATGATGCATTGTAAAGTAAAAATATTTCGTTTAGTGTAAGAAATTAAAAGAAAACATAACTCCTCTCACGATTCGAATGTACCTCAAAATGCTCAATATTTTGGACAACAATATTTCGAAAGAACTTTTTATTATTTTAAAATATAGTATCCTCTGAATGGAACATAAAGACCAAATTATTTTTCAGATACTCTTATTTTTGCAAAATCTATTCCACTCTATATGCGTACAAATGTCACGTACGATGATATGGAATTGCCCATATGTCAATTCATGCCTCAATTTTAACTTTTAAACAAATTTATAATTGACCAGTGAATAATTATCGACAATTTATATAATATTTCAAATCGATTGTTACCTAGCATATACCTAATATAAATAGATAAACTTTATACATTATTAAATTTAATTAAAAAACGTTCAGTATTCAAGACTCTCACTAGTAGTTGGAGAAAAATAAACAAACAAAAATATATAGACATTTGTAAATACTCTTTAGAACTACCGCACTTTAATTCTGAAGACCGCTCAATGTACACATTCATACATATTTACTATATTTATTATTTAATTGATCGTAAGAGAGAAATACATATTTAATTTTTTATCAATTTGTAAGACAATATTGTTTATTTGTTTAACGTTATTAAATTAGTATTACGTTAGGTCATTCCGCAAAATGTTTCCTACGAATTCATTGCTTTATATAAAAAAAATCGAAAATTTTCAACATCTTATATATTATCTTATATATAAATAGGCCACACGATTTTTTGTGGTATACTTTTAAGTATGTTATTGTCCACCAATATTCATGAAACGTATATGGTTTAAAAGGTTATTTTCTCTAGATTTGCAGAACATCATTTTTTTTTAAATTCTTTCCATAAAAGTGGTAAAAAGCGTTTAAAAGTGGTCGAATTTCGGCCACCGGGCGATCCTAGTATATATAAATAGGCCACACGTTTTTTTGTGGTACACTTTTAAGTATGTTATTGTCCATCAATATTGATGAAACATATATGGTTTAAAAGGTTATTTTCTCTAGATGTGCACAATATAAATTTTTTTTAAAAATTCTTTCCATAAAAGTGTTAAAAAGCGTTTTAAATTTGCTTGAAAAATAACAACAACATGTTTATGCACATCTAAATACACGTGTATTTGTACACAAACGTGAAATATATTTTGGCGTATACTCAAAAGTAACTGTATAAATTCGTTATTAGTGGTCGAATTTTGAACACCATTCGATCCTAGTAATTTTTAATTTTTTTTAAATATTATAATAGAAAAGTTGTGCAAGAAAAAAGCCGTAAATGCCTATTGTGTAGATTGAACCAATCGCTAGATTTTGAAGAATTAGTAAGTGAAACTCATAAAGATTCTATTCCAAAAATTTTGGATTTTTTGCAATCATAGGTATAATAAGATTATCATTTGTTGATATTGTTGTTGTTGTTTTTCTTATTTAAATTTTCTTTCTACTAATTGTTTAATTAAATTTTGATCAATATTGAACCACAAAACAGAAAATTAACTTTTTTTTATAAATTTTGATCCAAATACTAGGGGTAAACTAGATAATTCTCACAAAGATTTATTTTTTGTTTTTTTCTGTTTAGCCGGCTGGAGTTAAATGAGTTTTTTATAAACCTATTTGAGTAGATTAATGTCGTTTCTTTATGGAATATGAAGGTTTATGTTAGATTCTGTGAAAGTAATTCACTAGAGTTCCTAATTGTTCCTAATGGTACTAATTGAATTTCGTGTATGTGGTGTAGATGAAATCATGGACCGATATTGCTCATTTTCAATACCAAAGAAACCCTATCAACAGAGAGTATTTCAGAAATCTAACTCCTTTCGTGTGGGCCCGTGTTTTCAACAGACAGACGGACGGACGGAGATAGCAATATCGTCTTAAGGTAGGGTCACACATGGCAAATATTTGCTCAAAAAAGTGTAACCACTTTTTTTAGTACAAATTTGTTTGACGTGTTTATTCTTACAAGTGTTTTGTAAACTCAAACAGCATCAAATAAAATAAAACTATTTTTTTTGTTTTGAATCATCCTAAGTAAAATAGGTTTTTGAGATAAATAAAATAATTCAAATGTATTTTATTTAGTGGTCACG
Organism: Calliphora vicina; assembly: GCF_958450345.1. NCBI lineage: Eukaryota > Metazoa > Arthropoda > Insecta > Diptera > Calliphoridae > Calliphora > Calliphora vicina. The sequence continues at coordinate 96,762,168 of NC_088782.1, forward strand.
TCTTTTTCGTAAAATATATTGTCATGTGTGACCCTACCTTTAGAATCTTATGAGGACCCAGAATATATAAACTAATGTGGGTCTGCCACAAATACTTTGATGTGTTACAAACGGAATGACAAAATCAATATAACCCCATGTTTTACAAGTTTTCATGTTGTCATAATGTTCTAATATTTCACAATGGTTTAAAAATGTTATTAGTAGTGTTGATAATTTGTACAAATTATCACTGGAAGTTACGGGACTCTGTTCGTTTACTTCAAAGTAAATTAATAAAGTAGCGACAGTACTACAACAAATACAACATTTACAAAAACCACATGCAATTTTGTTTTTGGTTTAAGGTCTGAGCTGTCAAAGTTGCCTGTTGTTGTTTTTGCTTTTGGGCTTGTTGTATTTTTCGCCACAACAACTACAAGTGAATTGACAGTTCAGACCAAAGTAAAAAAAATAGTCAGCTGTTCTACTGAGTCTACTTTATTAATTTACTTTGGTTTACTTTTAAAAACTTGTAACGAGAGAGCAAGAAAGTATTAAAAGTGACAGTTTGTAGATAGAGAACATGATATTTTTTACTGGACATTTTTTCTCCAGTAAAAAATATCAACATAAAAAATATGTTTAAAACATATGGTTGCAAATATAAACAAAACTAAAAAGTTGAAAATTAATACAATTTACAAGTTTGCAAAGAAACGATGAAAAATAACACAAAACAAACGTTTTGAATTGATTTGTAGTAAAATACAACTTATTTTTACAAATTGTTGTTCGCGTACTTTTTTTTGTAATTTTTCAGATTGAGAGTAATTTATTTTTACTCTCTCAAATAAAGTTACTGGATATTTTTTACTGGAACACAAGTAGTCGTTTGTAGCGCATTCTAGATTTGTACTCTGACATCAGCCAAATACCACTCTACGGTATAAGAATTTGTATGGTCCGAGATATATCTGAAGGAAGTCGTTTATTTTAAAAGTTTATTTCAACCAACATACAAGCAGATGGAGTTATATTAACTTTTATATCTATAAGGATCCAGAATATACAGTGGTTGAAAATACAATGGAAACATTTCTATTTAAATATTCAGTTAATAGGTCAAAATGGAAAAAATTGTTATAGAATTATTACATCGTCTGCTTACATTAAAAAGTTTCCCTGTTTTTGCCAAAGATTAAAAGTATAAGACTCCTTTCACATTAGGCAATTAGTTGCGCAAGTCAGAAGTATGGTCGGGTTAAGGATAACTTGCTTGTACACGGCAAGTTGCTTTGTTTTTTCATCCATGTTTTTGAAAATGAAAAACAGACTAGCGCAACTGAATTGCCTAGTGTGAAAGGGGTCTAACCACATTCCACAATTATATATTTTCGTTAAACATGATTGATTAAAAAGTCTAAAATTTACTATAGTTTAATAGAAATCCTAGTAAATTTTGATTTAACTCAGAAATATACATTTATATTTGGTAAAAGTTCATGTTTTGAAAACTGAAATTAAGCAATTTAGTTTTCAAACTAATTTTCCATTGTTTTGCCACTCATTGTGTATTAGGGTGGCCCCACAAAAAAAGTGGTGGAACTTTTGAAATAAAATAAAAGTTTCATTGATTCTAAGAAACCGTTTCTCATTGTAAACGTATCTAAAAACGGAACTTGTTATCATTTGATCCAGCTTACCAAATACTACAACCAGAATCAACATTTTGAGAAATGGTATCTTAGAATGAATTAAACTTTTTTTTTTTTCTATTTTAGTTTGGAAATTCCACAACTTTTTTTGGTGGGCCACCCAAATATATAGTGAGTGACAATCCAATGTAATTTCTTAGATCCCTTTCACATATGGAGTCCAAAAAACCGGTTTCCGTTTTAACCGAAAAAGTGTGTTTTGATTATTGTCTTTAAAAAAACCGGTTAAACAGTTTCGGTTTTTGCGTTCAAAAAAACCGGTTAACCGGTTTATATTGAATTTTTATTTAGCATTTTTGAATTTTTAAAGCTCTATCTTTATACAATTATTTTATATCTTTTACGAAATATGTATTGTCAAATGCTATAATTTTCTATAAAATATATCAATATTTTTAAAAATTGTATCAAAGTTTTTCATAAATTATTGATTTTCATATTTATTGATCATTTTACTACACAACAACTTTAATATTGTTCCTTATTAAATGAGAATTACTAAAATATGTACATATATGTACAAAAAAAATGTAATATAAAACAAAAATATACATATATTCTTACTTATAAATATATTATACTTACTTATAAGCAATTAAATTATAGTAATGAATTTCATATTTTTGCACATTGTATTATATTATCTTTTAACCATATATGGCCCATTAGGGCTCGGTTAAATAATGAATAAAGAAATAAAAAAAATAAAAAAATATGTTTGAATGAGCTTTAGAAAATATATTTCATTAAAACCGGTTAACCATCTTACAAAAACCGGTTTGTCAAAAAACCGAAAAGTTAAAAAAACCGAAACCGGTGGAGTTTACAAAGATGAAAAAACCGGTTGACCGGTTTTCGGTTTCGGCTTTGGATACTATACTTTCACATTAGACAATTAGTTGCGCAATTTTGTGTTTGTTGATGTCAGCGGTAAGGTTGGGTTATGGAGAACATTTTTTTTTTCAAATTTGAGTACAGACTTACTTGTACGCGGCATGTTGGTTTGTTCATTCATTCTTATTTTTGAAAATGAAAAACAGACTTGCTCACCAATTATTGACAAGGACAACATTTTTGACAAATGTTCTCCTCAAACAAGCTACACATTCATTTTAGTTGGGAACATCGCCACCCTCCTGTGTATACTGTTACGTTTTTACCTTTTAAAAATGGGGGTTTATTTCCTTCAAATAAACCGGATACTTTTGATTGCAAATAAAAGCCGTTTAGTAGTTTAAAAATTGTAACAACTCTTTATTTATTTAAAATGTGCAACAACAACATAATGAAATAGTCATTCAGTGCTTTTATACACGTTTATAACTTCGCAGAAATACAGACACACTTTATAATGTACACGAATTAACTGGAAAATACAGCACACTTTAAGGCACTCAGTTGATGTTTATTTACACACGCCATCTCTTGTGAACATTCTACAACGATCTTAACGGACAACTACTATATTCGAATTCTAGAGCTTTCAAAGTAATTGTTCAGTGTTGCGATACTTATAAACAATGCTAACAACCGCATGCTATCAACATTGTTGATAAGTAGAAGCTTCTACTGATGGAAATGTTTATAAACACGATGAATGTTGCTGGCAGTTACTACCGACCGTTAAATTCAAATTGCAAGTGCAAATTCGTAACAATACTTGATCAATTAAATCATTCACTATAATTTAAGAGGAATTTTGAAGTTAATGGGATTTAGGGACATTACAAATTGGATTGTTTCTTTATACCATTAATCTGAATTATAAAATTAAAATATATACCGCCTGTTAAAAATTGTAAATTTAATTCACATTTCCTTCCGAACACCCTTATATAACTACAGAAATACACACATCCATAAATAAACGTACGTAAAAACTCATTTGTTATAGAGAACTGTAGAATGACGCATTGATCAGCTAAACTTTATTCAGTTTGTAACCGTCCGCGATACATTTCACACGGAATTTTTTTTTGTTGCTGTTTGAGTTCTAACAAAAATTCTATTATTATTTTGTTTTGTTTAAACATACATATTTTAACATAAATAATACGTGTTTTTAAGATCGAGGAATTTATTTACTTTCAAAAATTAGTTAACAAAAAAATATTATTGTTTTCTAATATAACGAAACACTTGTGCTAATATAAATAAAGAAATTATTAAAAAAACATTTCAAATATGGTCTAAATCTACAAACTATAAAATAAGTTATTCTAAATATTCTAATAATTATGCTTCAAATCAAAATAATTTGAAACATTTATTACTCGTATAAGAAATTGTTAAATTTTAATTGAATTAAGTATAATTTAAAAACTCATATCAATTGGTAAGCATTTTTTATCGTCTTTTAATTTTTTTTATATTATTTGTCTAGACTAGTATTATTTATTAAAGTATGTAATTTAATTTAATATTATTTTGTGTGCACAATAGGTCTTTGGAATTTATAGACATATGTATGTATATTATTATATTGTAATGTATTTAATTTTGTTTCATGTTAAATAAAATAACTATTTATATTTAAATCCACATATTCATAAACAATTTTTAAATTTAAACAATAGCGGTATTCACAATGTAGAATACTTGGCTTGGTAATGTAGTAAAAGAGCACAATATCAAAAAAATAAAAACAAAATACATTAGAAATTGAAATGTTTGTCAATAAATTGCTTTTCTACTTTTTTACTAGGCCAAGTACTCTACATTGTGAATACCGCTAATGTTTTAAAGCAAAATTTCCATACAAAATTTGATTTTAAACCGTTGTTTAAATTTAAAAATTGTTTATGAAGTATTTTAAATACACAATTTTCAAATCATTAATTGTAGCCAAAAGACAAATCCACAAGTTATATTATTGAAATTTAGGTCATTTCGCAGACTTACTAAAAATTGAACTTTGAACCTTTATAAAAAGCCATTCTTCTGGAGGCTTTGAATCCATTGTAATCTTTTAACATCTATAATGTGATTTCACTTGCTTTGGAAGTTTAATAAAGAGAACAGAACAATATTTTTTAACCTGCAACGCTGTAATAGAAGGTTATTATTCGGTTGTAATGGCGTTTTGTAACACCCATAGCATTCGACTGAGTATCACTTTCCTTTAAACGTTTTGACGATGTAATTTTATGGAAACCTTCTGATCAAAGTACAGCTCGTAATTTTTAAGATCGCTGATTTATTGAAATTGGTTGTGATCAGGCCATTTTTCCAAATGTTCTTCCAGAATAGTGATTTTTGCAGATAACTCTGGTGGATCAGTAAGTAGATCCCTAAATAGGTTGTTCGCTCGAAATCACGTTTAAACCTATTACAAAGTTTAAGGACCAATTTTTCTGATTTTCAATAACATCCTACATCTGATATATTGATACATAATATACTTATATGAAAATTTCAGTAGTATAAAAATGAAAATTTCAGTAGTATAAAAATAAATTTTTTAAATACTTTTAAAATAAAAGTAAATAATTGACTTTTGAGTATCAATTGAAGCAAATCATCAAAATAATATTTTTGATTTTTTTTTTCATTAAAATATTATTCTGATGATTTGCAGGTTTCTTATCAATTTAGTAATGTGTACACAGTGACCGACAAAAGTCTACATACGACCATTATTTTCGTAACACGCGGACTTCTAAACCATAATAAGTAAAAGTAATGATGCAGTTTTATTTCAAATGCATTTTTAGTAATATAACAAAAAAATATCGCTAAATTTATAATAAATTTAACTTTTATTCACAAAAAATTAAAAAATATGTTGACAAAAGTCTATCTGTACACTAAATAAACATTTTTCAGCGAATACAAATTTTCATTAAATTCAATATTTCGTTGGGACACCACGCACATCTACAATCGTCTGGGCATCGAAGCAACTAAATTTTCCAGTTCTGCTTTAACATTGGTGCACAAGCAATAAGATGTTTTCGGATCTTCCGTTGTAGAATTTTCCACACGTGCTCAATAACATTTAAGTCCGGGCTTTGAGTTGGTGTGTACAATTGTCATGGGGCATGGTAGAGTAGCCAATCATTGACAATTTGAGACCAATGTTTCGGATCGTTATCTTGCTGAAAAATCCAACTTTAACCAAGAGTTAAAATATCAACGGATGCTCTCAAATTTTGTTCCATATTATCCTTAATAAACATTAAGGGTGAATTCCAAAATGTATGTATGCAATGCTACCTTAAAAATTCGAGCGATTCTTAACGCAACCGTGTAAACTTTGATAATGTTTCATATCGCAAAATGTATGAAAAAGTAAAAACAGGCAGTATGGTAAGTTTTTTTTTTAAATTTTAACTACGAGTTTGCATGCTTTGTCTTGATAAAGTTATGACTGCATTGCATACATACATTTTGGAATTCACCCTAACTTTCCCACTCTAGAAGCAGCGACAGTACCCCAAACCATTACACTGCCAACACCATGCTTAACTGTATCGAGTAAGTTTTTCGAATCCATTGCTGTATTTTTTTGCGCCATACTTTCTCATCAGTGAACAAAACTCGCTTCCAGAATTCTATGTCCTTTTCAAAGTGCTTTTGGGCGAATTCCAAACGAAGTATGCGATCCGTTCGCTAATTTACGAGGAGTTCTGCTTTAATTACCATTATTGTATAAGGTTCTTTGAATTGTTCGTGGATGAACAATAACTTCTGATCTTGTTGCGAGTTCTTTGGCCAATTTTGTGGTATTTACTTTTGAGTTTTTGTTGACTTCTTTTAAAATGAAGATTACATATCTACGATGTAGTTTCTTTGGGCGACTACTTCGCAGCTTGTTTTTAACTCTACCAGTGTTTTCAAAGTTACTGAATATTGTTTGAACTGTAGACTTAATAAATAATATCTGTTAGTATTCAAAAAAAACCAGGACATGCTGTGGTCGTATGTAGACTTTTGTCAATGTTTTTTTTATTGTTTTTTATGAATAATTTTGCAAGTTTACATTAGAACAAAAACAAATAGATGTCAAACAAAACTTCCTTATTATTTTTATATTTACCGGGTTTTCTCTAATAAAGTGGCAAAAATTGTGGTCGTACGTAGACCTACATATGTCGACCACTGTATTTATATATCAAACTTTTATTGAATTTTAATTTAATTTGTAAAGGGGAATTAAAGTAAATATATTTTTAAAACAAATAAAGTATAGAAGTTAAAGCCCGACCTTATAATACCCTATACATAGTAAATGAACAAAAACATATTCCTTTTTAAATTTCCAAAATTTATTTTCGTTAGTGTATTTCGGAAATGTACCAATATGGACAATTTAGGACGGAAAAGTCCTATTTCTGGAGGACATTTACATTTGGGGGCTAAGTGAAATATGAATTCTGAGTCGGTCGGTATACTTTAAACAAACATCAGCACAACCGCATAATACCCTCCCTATTAAAGAATTATAAAAGAACTCATAAAGTATTCCAAAATTGTTTTAATAGACCTTTAATTCTACTTCTTTTGATAAACATGATCTCATATCAGCACGTGTTAAAAACCTGATGCTAAAAACGTTTTGCAAATCATTTGCACGAGTGTATAATTTTTGAGAATACATTTTGTTTAATTATGACTAAAATAAAACTTATTTAGAAGAGACTAAATATACATACAAATCATAAACATATTTCTGCTCAAGCAAACGAGTTCTGTGTGATATCGCACGCTGTTTTTAGTATGAATTGTTGGAAACTAAAATAGAGCAAAATGTTTACGATATTTACCTTTGAATTTAAAAATATATGCTTAAGACTAGTTTAATTATCCATTGATAAGAATGTAAAATTTTCCTGCTTTTTATTGTTAGCTAATGTTTTTTTTAAAATATTTAAATATTAGTTAGAAAGATTAATTTTCGTGAATTGGCCTTATGTGGGAGCTATGACTAATTATGGACCGATTGTATCAGTTGAATTTTATGTGGTATCCACAACATTTTATCCAACAACATTTTTAACCCTTTCGGGACTACTAGGATAATATGTCCCAGCTATTTTCAAATGCAAATACGTATCTAAATAAAACCTAAATCATGTTTAAGAGTTCATTATAATATTTGAGTAAAAACATAACGGTACAGTCAGCATATTCATGCAGCTTGAAAATTAATTTCTCAACATTGTTGAAATTTGAGCAGTTTGGAAGTAGGCCGCATAGTAGTATAGAAAAAATATATATCTGTAATTCTAAACGCTTAGTCCAATTTAAACGAAATTTGACATGCGCAAAGATGAAGTCTTGTCGAGTAAAAGTTTTGAGTTTGGACCTCATGGACAAAGACACGGCCTAAGGATCCCAAATTAGGTCACTTTGGGTCCCCTCGTTTGGATTTCGATTTCCAACAAAATTACAACTAATCGTATCTATCAATTATCTCTTATAGCTTAGGAGATATTCATATTTGAAAATTAAATTTTCAAAATTTTTAACCACCTTGCACAAGTTTTTTGATATCAGAGGGTCCAAATATTTCTCGAATTTCTCAATTTTTATTTTATTAGACCAGTATGCCAGTAGAGCATACTGGTCTTCATTTAATATCGAAAAGAGTACAAAGATGATATGATATGGACCATTCCACAAATTAAATCCATAATTACATTTATAAAATGCTATAAATAAGCAATTAAATATGTACTTTCATCTAAATTTAATAATATTGTTTTATTCATTTTTTAATTTCGAATCACCCATCAAGAACACTGATTGGGATTATATGTCCCACGAAAAAATCTTATTGGGATTATATGTCCCAGGATAAAAGGACGATTTCATGATGCCTGAGTATGCAGAACATAATATTTTTTCCACATCTTTAAGAATATGCAAACATGTTTACCATATATATATTAGTTCTCTAAATAAAACTCCGTCGCGAAAGGGTTAAGAGATTTATGCTCGTTAAATCGATTTTCGAAAGCGGGAATTATATGGGAGCTATAACTAATTATCTAGCGATCATCGTAAAATCACTTGACTCGACTTCCGTATATATAAAACTTATTTGAAGCGAAATTTGTGTAGTTTCTTATATCTGAAAGTGATTCTGAGTCGATATCGGTGTCAAATTATGTATTTAAATTAATTTTCATAAAACAAACGATTTTCGCATACATTTGCCAATCATCGCTTTGGTTGTGCCTCACACTTAGAGCTAGTTTCTGGGATAAAGATAATCTATATTCTTCGTTTAAACATAGATTAAACTAAAAATTGTGTTTCTCACTTATTGTTTATTATACCCTTCACCTTCGTGAAAAGGGTATATATAAGTTTGTCATTCCGTTTGTAATTTCCACAATATAATTTTCCGACCCTATAAAGTATATATATTCTGGATCCTTATAGATAGCGGAGTCGATTAAGTCATGTCCATCTGTCTGTCAGTCATAATAACTTACATACTCGATTTATACATCAATATTCTTCCAGCTCGGTTGCTATTTAAAATCGAAAAAATCGGTCCACAAATGGCTGAGATATAAGGAAAAATCCAGCACAACCTCGATTTTTTAACTATTTTTGGCCTACATATACATATCTGGTTACGAAGTCATTAATATAGACAATATTTCAAAGACCTTTGCAACGACGTACAGTGAGTGTCACTCAAAATCGTACAACATATTTTTTTTTTAAATATTATGAAATTATACAGGCAATAATAGGTGATTATATAAAAAATTAAAAGTCATTTTATTAATTGGAACAAAAAATATGTGTTTCAATAGAAAAGTTAACAAAACCTCAATTCCTTAAAAAAATATTGATGAAAATTAAAGAACATCACAAAATTCATATTTCACTTAAATTCGTACATTTATATTAAATTATAATTAAAACTTTAAAAATTAAAAAAAATGTTAATATTAAATAATCCTAATACTTTGTAGTGTATCATTTGCTATTTTTTAGTGCCTTTACGATTTTAAATGAAGCGTTGATATTCTGGTCACTGACAGTCTTACCCAATTTTTTTATTTGTGGATAAGGGCAATTAAAATTATACCCACTTTTCTGATAGGTAATAGCACACACAATATAAAAATAGCATTTTAAAATATTTCCAAAACATCAACTTTCTAAAACTAATGAATAAAATTTGACTACGATGGTGTACGATTTTAAGTGACATTCACTGTATATAAGACGGCGCTACGAACGAAGTCCCCAATGAACAAAGTCCCCAAACCGAAAATTAATTTAGGCCCCAAAATTGTATATAGAGAAAACCAACAACGAAATTTAAGAACTTAGTTCATTTTTTGGGGAGTTATTTCATTTCTCAAATTGGGGACTTAATTCATAATGAATGTACTCCCCAAATTCTGAAAATTAAATAAATCCCCGAAATTTGTTAGAGGAGTTAGTTCACGGTACCGTGAAGAGATAATATCTTCATATTAGGAGTTATTCTATTTTTGTTGGGTTTTACATTGTGCTTACTAAAATTTTTCTTTGAAGTTTATTATATTGCCGGCCTTTGGCTGGATGCAAAGGTTTTCTCCTCTGGGGTGTATCAAAAACTGGCTTCGTTCAAAACGGTTGTTTTGCATAGACGGCCTTCGGCTGGGCGCAACGGTTTCCTCCTCTGGTGTGTATCAAAAATTGGTTTCGCTCAGAAAAGTTGTTTTGCTTTGAGATAAAGTTCGCATACTAAAAACTTTTTGCATTCCCAAATTTTGGGGTTTTAATTCATTTTCGGTTTGGGGACTTTGTTCGTAGCGCCATATAAGACCATAGTAAGTTGGCCCTACAATGGTTCAAAATCGGAAAAAATATTTTTTAACCCGAATATCTCTCTTACTTGTTTACTATATAATCTTGGTTTAACTGAGCATCATTAGTGAGTTAAACCTAAGTATAAAATGCCAAAGCACAAACAGATGAACAGATATTTAAAAAAATCGAAAATGGAGAATAGTAATTTAGTTTTTAAAGTGTCCTTAAAGCAATAGTGTAAACATCATTTATTAAAATTCGCTATTTTTGAAATATTTGTTAGTATAAGTCAGTTTCATTTGTGAGAATTTTCTGGGATTTAACCATATACATATTCGGGAAATTTTCTCTGTGTATCATGCGAATGACGTGAGGACTGTGAAAAAAGTTTTTACAGCATTATGATTTTAAATGTATATTTTAATATAATATTGTTATTATTGCTAATATTTATTTTTAAAGTATCTATCATATTTATTTATTTATTTTCATTAAATTATTTCTATAAATACAGCCATTTATTGTGTATGTATTCATCATTCTCCACAAAGTGCGTAAATTCAACATGATCGTGATTGAGTTTAATTATTTTTTTTTTAAATTATAAAAATTGCCATGCACAATTTACAATATCCTCTTCATTGTTAAAGTTCTTAACAAAAGACGCATTCATTGTATTTGTATATTGATATGAGTACAAACAAAATGTATAAATCTAAATTAAATTGAATTAAATCTAATTTTAGAGTAGCAGCAACTCCAAATAAAACCATTATGAGCCACACTAAAATTGCATATCGTATATTGCCGGGACTTAAATGGCTTAAGGGCTATACAGGTCAAGATGCGGTATCGGATTTGATAGCTGGTATAACTGTGGGCCTGACAGTGCTGCCTCAAGGTTTAGCTTATGCCACTTTAGCTGGCCTGGAGCCACAAGTGAGTATTTATTTGCGGAGTAATTAAAGATTGTCTTAATTAGTAAATGCTCTTAAATTTTCAGTATGGTTTGTATTCTGCATTTATGGGTGGCATTGTTTATGCATTTTTGGGCAGCTGTCGCCAAGTGACAATAGGTCCTACTGCTCTATTGGCTTTAATGACCAGTCGTCATACAAGTTTTGGTTTAGATTCTGGTCCCGCATATGCCATAATGTTGTGTTTAATATCGGGTATTGTGGAGTTATTAATGGCTTTGTTAAGATTGGGTAAGTAATTATTTACTGGTGATAATACTTTATTTTAAATAATGCATACTTTTAGGCGCTTTGGTGGATTTGATTTCGCTGCCCGTTACAGTAGGTTTTACTTCAGCCACAGCTGTTATTATAGGAACATCTCAATTAAAGGTACTGTTTTTGAATAAAAATAATTAAATAAAATTGTTTAATGAAACTACTCTTATTTCCATTTAGGGTCTTTTGGGCCTGCGAGGAGGCTCTGGTTCCGGTTTTCTCAACACTATGAAATCAGTTTTTATGAATTTAGATAAAATACGAGTGGGCGATTTTACACTGGGCGTAACTGCCATTACCATTCTATTATTATTAAGGGTATTGCTTTTAGAATTAATTTTTATAATCTTCTATTTATACACCTTTTATTATTTCAGAAACTAAAAGACTTAAAAATTTCCAATGGCCAAACATTCCTTAAAAGCTTTATTTGGATCATTGCTACAGGTCGCAATGCTTTAATCGTTTTAATTGCCAGCACAATTGCTTACTACACTTGTGATAGTATGGATACCTGCCCATTTATTTTAACGGGCACCGTTAAATCAGGACTACCAGATTTTCAAATACCCAAATTTGAAACGACAATATTAGGTGTAAACGGTACTGTGGTGAAGCAAAACTACAAAGATATGTTAGAGGAATTGGGCCCCTCAATGATTGTATTGCCAATAATTGCCGTGCTGGGTAATGTGGCCATTTCGAAAGCTTTTGGTGGAGCTGGTCTCTCGCCAACACGAGAACTTGTAGGTCTTTCCCTAAGTAATATATTCGGCTCATTCTTTTCGTCGATACCTGTAACCGGATCATTTTCTCGCAGTGCTGTGAATCATGCCAGTGGTGTGAGGACACCTATTGGTGGCTTCTATACTAGTGCTTTGGTGCTATTGGCTTTGGGCCTATTGGCACCATATTTTCAATATATACCCAAAGCCTCATTAAGTGCTGTTATTATATCGGCTGTTATATTTATGATTGAGTTTGAGGTGAGCAATTTCATTTTTCAACTTAAATAAATCATTCCTTAAAGGAATTTTTTTAATATTAAAGGTAATCAAACCTTTGTGGCGTTGTAGCCGCCGTGAGTTATTACCCGGAGCCATAACATTTGTGATAAGTTTGGCTGTGGGCGTAGAAATTGGTTTGCTTTTGGGCGTGGGCACCGATGTAGCATTTCTGGTATACAGAGTAGCGCGTCCTGTGCTTGCTGTTGAAAAATTAAAGGTAGTACATATCAGAGCTGTAAATGAATCATTCTTTTTTGATTTTAATTCATTATGAATTAGCTAAATTTTGAATTAATTCATTGAATTGGAAAAATGAATTGAATGAAATTTGAATCAATTCAAACGAATTAGGCAGAAATGAATTTCAATTCATTTTCAATTCAAATGAATTTGTAAAAATGAGTTGCAATTCATTTACAATTCATTTGAATTGAATTGATTTTGAATTAATTCAAATGAATTAGAAAAAAGAATTAGCAATTCAAATGAATGATTCAAAAATGAGTTGCAATCAATCAAATTCAAGAGCAGATCTCTAGGGGGAATGAAAGATTTCTCCTACCAAAATGAAAATATCCAGTACAAAAATTGAAAAGCCTTGTCCTGTATACGAAAACATGGTGTTTGGAGTTTATTTCTTCAAGAAGAACTGATTTTTATTTTGAAATACACTGAACGACATTTAATATTCAAGAAGCAATTAATAATTTTTGAAATTTTGTGACCCACGACCACCCAACAACAAACTTTTTGCTAATATTTATATTATATTTATTTCAAAAAAATAAAACTATCTTCCAAAAATAATCAAAAATCAGGAAAAATAACAATGTATGTAGTTCAAAACACAATTGAGTTTCATAAATAAGGCTAATTAGATTTAATTAGAATGCATCATTCACCTTAAACAACAATAGCTTTTCAAAATTATCATCTGAAAGAAATCCACGTTTAGGGATGTTTAGAATAGAGGCGTACGAAAATAATCTTTCAACACCAGCTGACGATGGTAACGGCGCATTATATTTAAAGGAAGACTTTTTAACCGTCGATTAATTATACTGCATACTTAATGACATTGAAGAATCTGCTAAATATGCTGCGAATTTCGCGTCGGAGTTGGAAATGAATTGCTAATTTTTTTTCTAATTCGTTTGAATTAATTCCAAATCAATTCAATTCAAATGAATTGTAAATGAATTGAATTAATTCAAAATCAATTCAATTCATTTGAATAGGAAACGAATTGCAATTCATTTTTACCAAATTCATTTGAATTAATTCAAAATCAATTCAATTCATTTGAATTGGAAACGAATTGCAATTCATTTTTACGAAATTCATTTGAATTGACTCAAATTTCATTCAATTCATTTTTTTGTGTGAATGATTCGCGAATTAATTCAAAAATGAGTGATTCATTTACAGCTCTGGTACATATATTTAATATTCATATACTATTAAATTTATTAAAATGTAATTTTCTCTCCTCTCCATTTTTCCCTTAGACTGCTCATGGCATTTCATATTTGTTGATACGACCCAAACACAGTTCTTTGTATTTTCCAGCTACCGAATGGGTACGTACAGGCATATCAAAGGCCATAAATACCCATGGCTCAGCACCTGTGATATTAGATTGTTCAAATGTTGATGGTTTGTATGAATATATTGAAATGCGAGTTCTTGTGAGTAATAAATTTTATTTATTTTTAACAGATTTCGATTTTACTGCTGCTCGTGGAATTGGTTCGTTAAACAAAGAATTGTCGAATATGCACGTACCTCTGTTTTTACTTAAGGCTTCTAAGGAAATTTGTGTACTTTTAAAAGAATCAACTAACGCTGATATACCAACGCTAGAACATGCTGATGATTTGGAAACGTTATTGGAACAAAGTAAGTAGGCCTAAGCCGACTTTTTTGTTTATTATTATAAAGTTTTAAGATCTTCAGACATATGTTCACAAACAACTTACATTTGAGTATTCTAAAATTAAATGCATTCCATTCTTTTATGTGTGTAAATAACACAGGGCAACAAAATCGAAAAAGTTTAGAGGCTTTTTAAACCACTACACAATTTTGATGTATTGTGGTTCCAGTAATACAAATATTATTTAGATTTTTTTAATTTTTTTTTCTAAAATTGTGAATTTTTTCTGAGGTTGTATCTGGAGACAAGCAAAACGCTTAGCAGTTTGTGTTTGTTTTTTTTTAAAAAAAATTAAAAAAAAAATTACGTTTGAATCGGATCAGTAGTTTCGGAGTTATAATAATAAATTGAAGCAAAAAATATATTTTTTAAGTGAAAATAGCAAATTTTTGTTATTTACAAAACTCATGAAAAATCGAAAAATGTTCAGGTTTATTACTCCGCAAAGCCGCATATAATAGCAACAAAATGAGATATCGAAGATAAAAATCGATTGATTCTTTTCGAATTTATTCACAATTAAATGAATTCGTTCATTTTCACAAAATTTAACTTTTTTGTTTGATATATGTACATAAAATTGAGTAGTTAATCTTCTTCTTTCGATTGATTGAATATTGAAAACATTTTCCCATGCTATGTACAAATTTTCACATATATATTGCGTTTTAATCGGCTCAGTAGTTTCGGAGTTATAATAATAAATTGAAGCAAAAAATATATTTTTTATGTAAAAATATCCATTTTTTTTGTTTGAAAAAATCATGAAAAATCAAAAACGGCAGGAATTGTTTAGATTTATTGCTTTATCGCAAAGCCACATGTAATAGGAACAAAAAGAAATATCGATCATAAAAATCGATATTTCGAATTTATTCACAATTAAGTGAATTCGCTTATTTTCAGAAAAGTTTAAGTGCGTACAAGCGTGTACTTTGGGTGTACATTTTACATGTGTTTTGTTAAAATTTTTGTTACAATATTATAACTCCGAAACTACTGAACCGATTAAAACGCAATAAATAAACAGATTGAAGGTTATGTAAATTTGAACTTTTCTAAGTTTACTTCAATAATATCGGACCATCAAAAATTATGTTGAGAAACATCTAAAAAAATTCTCCATTTTAGAAAAAAAATCTATCCATAGAATTAAAAAATTTACCATTTTTGTACTTAGGTAACCATGATGCATCAAATCTATCTATATAGTGGTTAATGAACCCTTTTTTATACTGTTGACCTGTCTAATTAATTGTTTCTATATTCTTTGAAATCATTTTAATTAATTTTCATATAAATTAAAAGTCTTTAAATATCAGACTTGTTAGACATTTCGTTCGCAATGGTTTTAGCTTCTTCGAATTCATTTTGATTTTGTTAATTCCCGAAATATCGAATAAATCTGTTGATTTTAATAGTTTTTGATTTATAAAAAAATTTTAATTCAATTTTTTTCATAGAACTCAAAGTGATTTCATTCCCAATTAATTTGGAATGCAGAAATAATTCCACTTTCGATGGGAATAAAACGCTGTTAAAGGATAGTTTTGGAAAATTTACACAAAATATTTTTTGTGAGGCTTATTTAAGGAGTTTAAGGAGTTTTCAGTAAGATATTTGTAGTTTTCCTAAATTTTTGGTAAATGTTTCCTGATGAGCAGGCTTATGTAACCAGCGAATATCTTATCGGAACTAGCTTATCCCTCCACAATACATTTCAATGAATGAATTTATATAAGTTAAAAATTTTCAAAGTTATTTTATGTATTTATTTACTAAATATGTCCTTACAATAAGTAAGTACAAATTCAAGTAATACTTCTAAGTCTCTATTGATTTCTTATATACCAAACACGCCATTTTCCTATGAATTCGCCTTGGGCGTGCAGATTATCTGCTTTGAAAAAAGTGCAATTTTGTTTAATTTTCTTTCATCTTCCGTTCTATGTATGTATTTTTATTCCATATGTTTGGTATTGAAAATATAATAAAATTTAAACATTTTTATAAAACTCTGTAATGTTTATCAAAAAGTATCGACTTGTGTAGTAAGAGTTAGGTTTTTGACAACAGACTTATGTTTTTGACAATTACGTCTCGTCTCTATGTTACCTTAGGTACTAACTTTAATATAAATTTCACAGCGATTTCATTGATAGTTTTTTAAAGTAGATTTTGGAATATTTTTTTTACCTGAATTCAAACAGAATACCGAGCTTTAAGATCAAAAATAACATCTGTTAAATTCAAGTATCACAGTTTAGATAAAAAAGATTTTAAAATAACAATTTAACTGACTTTAACATTATTATTTTCAGCACCTGATTATGAACCCTATTTGCAAGTACTGGTACCACTTGTAAATAACCAGATGACAACTGCAGAACAATTGGAACACAACAAAAAGAACTAAGGAATCTAGGTTAAACAATTTCAGACGTACATTGAAAATATATGAAATTAAAATATTTATACACTTTTACATTTCTCCGTAATTTCAACAAATACCTAGATGTCTACGGTGTAACATAGCAAGCAGATAAATTTACTTAAAAGGTAACTTGACATTAATTTCAGTTCAATGTCTACGGGTAAAAATTACCAAATATTTGTACTCCATAAGCAACTAAGCTCTATTTGTGGAAATTACGGGCATTAGCTATACAAAATGCTGTTTTAAGTATTTGTCTATAATCAAACGACTAACATAAATATTTATACATACATACATACCTATACTTATTAGAATAATTGATGTAAAACTAGACCCCACTATAATATTAAAATGTTTGTTTATTTTCTTTTTTACATGCAATTTTTTTGCACTTTTCTAAAAATATACATACAAAGAAAATTTTATAAAATTAATGTATTATTTGTCTTATCCATTACGATGTATGATGTAATATTGAAAAACTTTTTAATTTAAATATAATTATAATAATAATATAATATTAAAAAAAAGATTATTCCAACTAATTAAACATTATAAGAAACTATAGCATATTATCAAGTAAAATAATTTATTATAATTTAAATTAAATTAAAATTAAGACAAAATATAAAATAAATACAAATTGCGCAAAAAAAAAATATATGTATAAGAGCATATTAAAATTTATAAATTCTGGTTTATTTTAGTTAAACTTTTCAATAATTCTTAAAATTTAAATTAGAAACAACATAAATCTATAGAACTCTACAAATCAGTTATCTCGTGTTGAGATTCTAAGGCACCATTGGTACAATTAGCTGCAGCACCCATTCCACCACTACCTCCAACGCCACCACTGCACACTTCGTAACCAGACGAAGATGAAGAGGTTTGATTACGTCCCTCATTTGTTATGCGTGTCAGTAGCTCAGCTTGTATACGTTTTAGAACTTCGACTACATCGCTTAAGACTCCAGTTTGAGCGGCCTTTTGCATGGCTTCGTTGGCATCGACCAGAGCCTCGTTTAGATCTCCATGTTCCATGCGTGCTTTTGCTCTGGCATAATAGCCTTCATAGCTATTAGGTTTCTGTGCTATAGCCTGAGTTGCTAAATCTATCGATTCTTCAAGTTCCTGTTGGAGAAAACAAAAATATTTATTAACTTTTGTATATTCGAATGTATTAAATAGTAAATATGTATGTACTTACATTAAGTTTTCTCTTGCATCTAGACAGATTTAACAGTAGATTTGTTCGCAGCTGGGCAAATATAGCACTTCTCTCCAACAGTGTTTCCAAGTTCGATATTTTCCTTAAAGCGTACTGATAGCGATGGGCAGCCTCTTGAAAACGATTCTTACGATAGAGTACATTGCCATCTTCCAATAGTTTGTTAAGTAAAACCACTAAGATTTCGGGTTTACCCATCGCCATACTCCATGTGGTGGGTCCCAGCTTGGCACCTTTTCTCAAAAACACCTGTACAACTTGTATGTTACGGCAAGCTATAGCTCTATCCAAGGGACGCATGCCATTGACATCAACATGTTCAATATTGGCGCCTTGTTCCAACAAATACTGCACCAGACTGGCAGAGCCTTGATAGGCAGCCAAATCTAAGGCTGTACGTCCATTACTGTCGGCATGATTTTTGTTACAGCCTTTATCAATTAGTATTTTGGCGGCTGTTTGTCGGCCTCTTAAACAAGCCCACGAAAGGGCAGTAAAACCTTCATGATCTTGAGTTTCTATACTGGCTCCCCTTTCAATTAGCAGCTCCATTATTTCCAAATGTCCCTCTTCAGCCGCAATCATCAAAGAAGTTTTTCTGGTCGAAGAAACCGGTTCATCCAAATCAGCACCACTTTGTAAGAGTTTTTCCGCCACAGCCCAATGACCTTCTTTGACACTCAGACCCAAAGCCGTAAAACCATGTTTATTGTGTAAATCTATATTGGCTCCTCGTGTCAACAATATTTCCACTGTATTTAGGCAGCCATTGCGTGCGGCAGAGGTTAAAGCCAAGTCTCCCGAAGTTGGTTCCACTACATTGATGTCGATATCTTCCATATCCAAAAGATCTTCCAGTATGGTAATGTGATCCTGGGAAGCAGCTGCTATTAGAGCTTGATGTAAAGCAGCAGGCAGGGTAACATCTGTGGAATTGGGTCGAGGTGTCCAATCACAGGCCAATAAATATTTGACAACATTCAATCTACCCATGCGGGCGGCCTGGACTAGAGCACATCTTTGTGTGATATCACATTGTCCCAAACTACTACCGGCCGCTACAAGTAAACGTACCACATCACAATGACCTTTCATGGCGGCTAATATTAAAGGTGTGCAACCTTGACTGTTGGTGAGACCAACATCGGCACCAAATTCCAATAACAAACTAACCATAGGCACTATACCCTCATGAGCTGCTATACACAATATGGTTGCATCTCCCATAAATTCGGTGCGATAGTGAGGTGAAGCCCCGGCCAGTAAAATTAACCGAGAAACTTTCAAATTTGGACTATACACATTGCGCAGCGAGCCCAAAGCGGCCGATATATTATCTGCCACCGACGAAACCCAAAACGACTGCATATCCCTGGGTGATTGGGGACCTTGGTTGTTGCGATAGATGTGAGCCTTTAGCATATGATGGCCCAACTCCAAGGTTTGTTCGGCATCTAGGGGAGCCTGCAGACGTGATAAACGGAATGCTATAGCTGCATGTCCCAAACGGAAATCGCATAAGAATTTTGGTGATTCTCCCTCATCTCGGCGTATTAACCACTCCCGGAACGAGGAATGGAAGAACATATAAGTGTTATCTATACGTTTGATAAGAAATCCATCTAATAGCTTGAATCGCTGTAAAAATTCATCCCAGGGCATAACCTCGTCGGTTTTCATGGCGCTGATGGTGTAGTAGATCTCATTTAGAGTCAGAGGATACAGCGCTGCCAAACATACATTCAAAATGGGTGCAGCCTTTTCAAAACTGCACGAGGTGGGGAAACGTAAATTGAAATGCAGCAAAAATATCTGAGCCAAAGAAACCGGCAACACCTTATAACTGGTCGACTTGATTACCAATTGTCCTTTCTCGATTAGATCTAAAATAAGTTTGGCATACAACATGGAGCCCTTGGTTAAAGACTGTAGATGACCAATGAATTTCAATTGACCTGTATTGTGGTCCTTAATCACTGCCACATTCTTTTGTATACCCGTACTGTTGTTAACGCGGAACGTAATGTAGTCCAGCATATCCTTCTGTAAAAGATCATTCGAAGCCCAACTATCCAGGGTCATTTTCGTATATGACAAACCCTTGACAAACTCCAACATTTGGGTTCTCACAGTGGCCACCACTTTCAACCAGGAGGGAAAGTATTGAGTCATTTTGGCAAGAAATGTGGCAATAGTATGACCATGATCGGGACGATGATATTCTGCCTCACACAATGCATCCACTAAGATCACACATGTTTTGGTGGGTATTTTACCGGATTTCTTTAGAATTGTTAGGGGTTCTAAAATGGCCATACGCATAACGCGCTCAGCATCGGCTATACACTCTTTAACACTCAAAATGTCTTGTAGATGAGGTTCGTTGAGAAGATAGTCCCTGTAGGCGGCCAACTGGGGAGCCTGACATAATTGGGCGGCAAGAGAATGTACAAAATCGGGTACTAAACATGTTAGATTGGCATCGGCTTGACAGAAATGATAGCCCACAACATAGGAGGCCAAGGCTCTCATGCGATCGCTAGCTGTACTGATTTGGTAGTAGATACCATCTGGTTCACTGTCGTTGGTATTTTTGCGTCTTCCGAAACAGGAATACTCTACGAGTTGTAAAATAAATGCTGTCTTTCCAGTACCCGGATTTCCATTTATCAATACACCTGGCGTCTCTGTAGCAGTTAAGGTATTCGAGAGTTCTCGAATCAGCCACTGGCGTCCAATAAATGGTGGATCTGGTTCTTGTAGGGGAACTTCAAAGAACAAAGGTTTCAATGCTAACTGAATGGCAGGTTGTACAGATGAGGATGAAGATTTATAAATAGCATTGCGTTTATTGTTCACACCCAACTGTGCCGAACGGGCCGATCTTCTGGCCACTGATTTGCGTGCCTTTACCGGAAATACTTCATAGCCGTTGCTATCGGTTAGAGAGCAGGCTTTTAATTTGCCGCATAAACTATAAGTATCGTCTTTAGTGGCCACCGACAGTTGACTGCCACCAAAATGATCCACCGAAAGACCCGAGCTGCCAGTGGCTAATGTTTGTTCGGGGCTGATATTTTGTGAAGAACTGCTGCTGGTGGTAGTGTTGGTGTTGCCATTTTGATCGTGATCCAATAACAAACCCAAACGAGCTCTCAATTGATCTTTTTGTTTCTCAGCCGCCGAGATGCAATGATCGTTGCCCAAATGATCGCTTCCTGTAAAAAAGTAACATAGAATAATAACATTAGGAAAGAAAAATCACTCAATTTTAATAATTAAAACAAAAATAAAACCAAATCTACTAAAAAAACATGCTGTATAGGACAAAACAAGGACTTTAAATCTTATTTTTCCTACTTAATCAAATATTAACATCACAAAAACAACAGATCATGCAAAAAAACAAAACAAACACAAACGAAACATGAAGAACTCGTATGTAACAAATGGTAAAAGAATGTCCTGCCTGTAAATTGATTTAAGCCGCCATCCGCTGAATTTGAATTTACACTCCACAGCGATTTTATTTTGCCCAAAACTAACGATGACAAATGACCAGCATAGACAGAAGTGCCAGCCAAACTTAGACGATTTAAACGATTTTCACTGCCTGTTGTCGACTCCGATGATGATGACGTTAATTTGTTACTGACATTCTTGCGTCTGCGACGTGTTACTGCCGAGTCCGAACAGGTTGATGTATTTAATGCATTCGTTTCTTTGCCTGGAATAGTGAATGGGGGAGATGGAAAATTTGGTGAGTGAGTGAGTGCATGATGTACATATGAATAAGAGTGCAATTTTACAAATAAATGTGGGTTAATGTGTATTTCAAATAGTTAATTTGTTAAAATGATCGTAATTCTAGTTTATGGTTAATTTAGTTAGCGGTACAATTATTTTTTCTTATAATTTATTTAGACAAATTATTTAAACGAAATCAGGACCGTAATAAACCCAACGATCAAGCAAGTGTAAAATAGTTTGCTTAAAATTAGGTTTATTCGATTTGGAATTCTCAAAACTTTGAGAATAATGATGATGTAAAGCGTTTAAACATAAATTATTTTCAAATAATCTCAATAACAATTTGATGACAAATTCATTTCGCACAATTTCCGGATCTTTCACAGCAACAGGTGTTTAGGCCAAAATTGTTTATATTTAAAAGTTTAATAATAATCATATGCTTAATATTCCAAGAAAATAAAAATACAACACCATTAGAATTTTAATCACCACATAATCTTTAAGAAACCCCATCATGCATAATTTTTTCTTCAATTATTTTTTTTCTTTCATTATATTTAGTTTTTTTTTTAAATAAAAAACTATAGAAAAAAAGAAAGCAATATGATGACAGACACATCTCTTTACTCAAGTACAATTTTAGACAAATTCATAAAAAGAAGTGTAAAGATTGTGCACGATATTGTTTTAACAAAAATAAATAACAAAAAAATGTTTTGACATCAATCTCAAAAAAAAGACCCATATATTTTTATGACAAATTGAACAGGTCTTTTCAATTGTAGGCTAAATGTTTGTTCTGTTACTTGTAAAACTAATCGTGATTCAAATCTTAAAGGATTCAGATTTTTAAATTTTTACCAGAAAACGCAAGGTTTCATTGGTATTAACAGGCTTATACACAAACATAGGTGCTGAAATGTGCTCTGAAGTTGCTGTATCAATAAGCCACTAAATGTGGACTTGGTATTATCCTACAGAAAATAGAAATTTTATTTTTACTTCAACTACCCAAAAATGGTGGAAGAAGTCTTGATGCTATCAAAAGAGACGACATTTTTAGGAGTAATATTAGATAATAAATCGAAATAGTTTGATTAACTAGGCTAATATGTACTTATGTCAAAAATCTGGGGGACCGCTTCACTTACATATATGTTAAGGAATAGTCTTTAAGAGCTCAAATAGATTATCGTTAATTAGGACTGAATATCCATCACTTGTTTGTGGTTTGTTAACGTATATCTGGTTGTATAAATGGCCTCAGAAAAAATAGTCCAGCGGCGTTAAATCACATCTACGGGGAGGCCAATTAGACTTGCCAACCGTCCAGTTTTCGTCGGGATAGACCAGTTTTAGAGTCGAATGTCCCGTGTCCCGGCGATAATCTGAACGGGACGCCATTTGTCCCGTTTAAAAAAAAAAACATAACTTTTTCATTAATTACCACAACAAATATAAAAAAAATCAAAAATTGCAAAAAACCGATAGACAAGGATGCTTTATTTTCTGAAATATAGTATTTTCTAAAAACTGAATATCACTATTTAACAATATACATAGGTACTTAGTGCAATAACTTCTATGAGTTTCAATAAACTCATTAGTAAACATTATTTAACTTTCATGAAAAATAAATGGCTCGATACTTGTACCTTTAGTTAAAGGTGAGTTGTTGGTCCATTGAAATGGACTGAGTTTGTTGCATTTATTAGCGATTAAAAATATGAATTTTAAATTAAAGACTGAAATAGGTAAACTTTATTAAATAACCCGTTGCGCTTCGTTACCCCTACGTAGTAAAATAAAAAAATGTGATAAGAAATTCAGTGATAAGAATTTGATTCATACAAAGTTTAAATACATTACAATTATAGTACTCCAGATATTCGAAATTAACTATATACTTTGTATGGGAGGTGTCACTCCCACTAATCCAATCCCGACCATTTTACAGCCAAACTATGTAAAATGATAAGTGAGCTATCGGACAAAGTTTGAGGAATCTCGCAATTATAGTTCTGAAAATATTTATTTTCCTTTGTGTGGTAGATGACTTAAACCTTGTTCCGATTCTTCCCAATTTGGTTAAACTTCATGTCGTGATATGAAATTGATTCATATAAAGTTTGAAGAATTTCACAATTATAGTACTCCAGATATTTGAAAATAACTATTTACTTTAAAAAAAATCAATCTCGCCCATTTTCAGCCAATCTCCGTATAGTGACAAGAATTTGATTCATACAAAGTTTAAATACTTTACAATTATAGTACTCCAGATATTCGAAATTAACTATTTACTTTGTATGAGAGGTGCCACGCCCACTAACACAATAACATTTTCACCCAAAAAATGTAGAATAGTAAGGGTGATATTAGGGCAAAATTTTAAGACTTCCACAATTATAGTTCTCCAGATATTCGAAAATAACTATTTACTCCTGTATAAAGTTCGAAGACATTCACAGTAATAGTTCTCCAGATTTTACACAATTAAAATTAATGTGTTATTGTTGATTTTAATAAATAAAATAGGATAATAACACTGCTTCAAAATAACACATTTTGTCAGAACTTGAAAAGCGACCTAATGGAGGTTGTATGCCTAGGTGACAATTTTATATAGACAAAAAGGAGATATTACTTATTAAAATCGGTTTATATTTGCAAAAGTTATTAAACTTTTTCGAAAAAAGTTCGAAGTTATTAGTTCCGGTGATGTGTAGAGATACCGATTTTACCCATTTCTACCTCCTTAAAATTCTAATTTCCAAAAATACCTTATTTTTTGCATAAATTTTCACTTATTTTGTTTGCATAAATTTAGATAAATTTAAGTGCTGGATGGTCTCAGAGTCTATAAAGGACATAGGTAGAAACATTTTTTGTGTTTTATATATGTATATAGATGTTCACAATTAAGAGTGTAGCGTTCCATAGTAAAAATTTTCGAAATTTGTAAATAAATGTCACAGGATGACAGCTCAATTCTTAAAATTTCTTCATTTGACAGTCAATTTACTTTATAGACCCAACATTTTTATTCACTGCATAAATTAATTGCTATATTGTGTGATAGTCTAGTATAGGAACTGAAATAGCTTGAAACCCTACTGCAGTGCTAATTTGAAATAGTTTCAAAAGTTTCTACCATTTTTTATATGCAACAACTATTTCGATGACATTCTTTTTGATGTAGCAAGTCGCATAGTACTTATATTCTTCAAATAAAATTCATCAAAGCTATAATTTAAAATTTTGCGTTTCTTTTTGAGTTGTTGTCTTTTTTTCACAAAACAAAAAAACGAGACGAAAAGAAAATTTGCATAATGTTTAAGCGGAATTTATATTGAATGTCCTCAACCACTTCATACATCCAAGCATACGAGTACAAATACATAAATGTATGTATGTTTGGTTGCGAAAATACTTGGTACGAGTGTAAAGGAAAAAAAAAATAATAGAATTCCAATAGATAGCTAGTCGTATAATACATCACATTTGAACCTTACCTTCTGATAATATCGAGGCTGTATCAATGGGACAACCACCACCATTCGAAGCGGTACGACGATGACCGGCAACAACACCACTGACACCGGTTAAAGCGTTGCGCAAATTTTTATGATTGAAAAAACGACGACGTGTCGGTGGTGTGGCAAATGATGAAGCATGAATTTCGCTATAGTTATTAGATGTGGCTGCAGCCGCAGCACCACCACCGCCATTACTACCACCATTTGTAGCATGATGCAGATGATGATGATGGTGGCCATTATTGTTAGTAGATGAAGTGGTTGTTGTGTTGCTATGATTGTTGTTTCTGTGGCCATTGTTCGTTGAAATGATGGACGATGATGATGATGTACCGTTGTTATTATGGCCATGGCTGATGATGCCGTTGTTATTGTGAATATCCACTGTAACGGTATGTTGTTGTAGTCCAGCTTTTGTGGTTGCTGCCGCTGTTGTAGAGTTGCCTGTATGATTGTTGTTGTTGATGGTTGCAGCAATACCAGCCTTGGGTAATTTACCATTACTGGCATAACGATGATATTCAGGTGATATAGACTCCTGCCGGTTATGCTGAAACAATAAAAAAACACAAAAGAATCTAATAAAATATTTTGTTTTTAATTTTAATAAGGAAATATTTAAAAATTTCCTAGTGTCGTATGCTTAAGTGGCAAGTGACCAACAACCACAAAAAAACTAACAACTTTTTTTTACAGTTTTTTTTCGCTTTATCAATGATGAAAGTCTTTGAAAATAAATATGTATTTCTTTTTGTTTTGATGAATTTAACATCAAAAGGCCGCTCTAAACGAAAATATATTACAAAAAAATAAACAAAAAAAACTGTGGCAAATCATCCATAAATATTGGCCGGGTTCCAAAGTTCAAGTTTATACAGTTTCATACATTGTTTACTATCTACTCTTCTATACAAAACTCAAATCAACAGGCAGGCCGACAATGACGACGACAGACTACGACTCTCTAGTAAGAGGAAACAAAACAAACGATAGAAAGGCGAAAACCAAAACGCCAAAAAAAAATAACAGAAAAGTCAAAAACTAAAGTAACGGCTTAAAATCATCCATCTCATATTGATTAGTCATATATGAGTTTGTTGTGGTTTATTAACTAAAACAGCAACAACATCTATAAATACCAAAAAAAAGCATGTGTTTATTGGCAAAAAAAACTTATTTTGCACTTTATACTTCATATAAACAGAAAGAAAATCAGAAACGAAATGAATACAAAATATAACGAATCATTGTTCATAATCACTCGGAAAGCATCAGCTATAAAATAAAGCTCATGAAGGCGTCGTCTGTCTTATGACAATAATTCGTTTTCTTGTCTGGTGTATTTGCACCAGAGGCGTAATCGCTCGCATAACTAGACTTAGGGGCAGATTTTTAGGTCTACTCAATATGCAGTTCAGATTGAAAAAATAATTATTGGAAATTAATCAATTTGAATTATTAATATGCTATAGTTATGATGATTTTTTCATTCAAATCTGAAAAAAAATCTATAAAAAAATATAGAATAACCAAATTTATAATGGAAATACCTCAGTTCAGAACAAAAATAAATATAAGCTCTGTTCAATAACTAAAAGATGTCTAGTTAGTAACAATTGTTACTGGAAAAGCGTTCATTAACTCAAAAAACTTGCAAGTAGAGAAAAAATCAAGATCGTATAAATTTTAGAGAGTGTTCTCTCGTTGCAAACTATTACAAGTTCTATTTTGAACTCGTAATTGTTAGCAGCTTATATTTCATATGTTTTGTGGCAAAAAAATTTCAAAAAAAAAGAATTTTCAATAAAATTGAAGAAAATGTGAGTATTTATACATTTTAAAAAAAATAAAAAAAGAAAATTTTGTGTATAAAACAATTGTTACTGGAAAACCGTTCATTTACTTTTTACTATTTTTGAGAATTTAAGAGAGTAATTTTGTAAATTTTGATTTTATTCTCTCGTTGCAAGTATTTACTGGGAAAGTAAATGAACAGACCTATTATTTCAAATCAGTTTATCAAAAATAAAATCAAGTCCTAACATCAAATTTGAGACTAGGAAGACAGGCTTAATTAAACACAATTTTAGTGAGACAAATTCAATTTTATTGATACAAATGTAAAGTAGAAATATGGGAATTAATAAAGAAATATGATGTCGGGTAAATGTAAGCAGGGGCCAAATTACCGCATACGATATCGAGTAGAATGAATAGTAATTTTGTTATTTGAGATTATGGCATTCGATATCGAGCAAGCAATTTAGTACATTTTATTATAATTTCGATATCGAAATTATTTTTCTATACGATAGCTCATTCGATCACGAATGCGGTGATTTGGCCCCAGATGTCCGCATTTTTCCCAAAATGTTTTTAACACATTTTGGAAAAACGTTT
Organism: Calliphora vicina; assembly: GCF_958450345.1. Lineage (NCBI taxonomy): Eukaryota > Metazoa > Arthropoda > Insecta > Diptera > Calliphoridae > Calliphora > Calliphora vicina. The sequence continues at coordinate 96,790,166 of NC_088782.1, forward strand.
CGCTTATCTCTCAATTCAGGGCCAAATTTCATCTTTATGAGCATTAGTTGTTTGTGGTTTGTTCACGTAAACTCGGTCTTTCAAATGGGCCCAGAGAAAATATTCCAGCGGCATTAAATCACAAAAACGAGGCGGCTCATTGACACCGCCGAATCGAGAAATCACGCGACAACTGAATTGTTAGGCCGACTGTGTGGCTCGTAGCGCCGACTTGCTGAAACCAAAGATCAGTGATGTAAATGTCCGGAAGCAAAGATAGTACATTTGTGATAGTACATTTTCACAATTAAAATTCGTTGTTCACAATTATGGCTAAAATACCCAAAAATTGAATAAAATTGATTAAATAAATTTCAAAAGATAGCTTAACTGTAGACATTTCACTTTACTTTATAACGACAAATGTGCCCAACCTTTATTTGTCAGACAGCTGCAGGTAATTGCAACACCATTGAATCAAACATTCTTTCTGGACGTTAAAAGTAACGATTTCGTATTGCTAGGCTTTAATCTTACACTTTATTCTACAAATCAAATTTCATTTAGTAAAATAATTGAATTTATAATAGATCTGGGAAATACTAACACAATCGGTTATCAATGTCTCTGAAAGAAAAATTTGCACTATTTTAAAAGTAAATTTTCACAATTAAGACACGTGGTTCACGAGTGTATCGTTTAGGGCTCAAAGTTCCCAAGTTTGTACCAAAATAATGTCAAAGGAGACAACTGAAATCTTGACATTTCATTACTTGACAGCCAATTTACGTTCTGATATGCGGATATTCATCATGTTAAAGACTGAATGCTTTTTTCTAGCTCTGAGTTTTCCCTATAATCTTGTTATATGGGTATCAATTAGGGCTCCAACGCGGGAAAAATTTCACGGGAATTCCCGGAAATTTTCGGGAGATGTTTGTCGGGAATTTCTTTATAAGTTTTCTTTTTAAAGTTACAATATTCAGATTCGTTGCGATGAACAAATTTGTTGCTAGTTGAATTTTTCTATTATATCCATAGATTTTGTTTGTTCAAGCAACAGATAGTCGGTTGGCAAATAGTAAAAAACTTCGGTTTTTAAGAATGAATCAAATTGAAATGTTATGTTCTTAAAGAAATTATTAAGATGCCTAACATTACAACCTTTAAGGATATTCATATTTAGAGTAAATAATAACAACAATAATAGTTTAACTAATTAACTAACTAATAATAGGTTTTCAGGTTTTTTATAACAAATTTTTTAACTTAACTTAGTATAAACAGTTTTTCAGTTTCATTTTATTTTTCTGATTTAAACATGAAAGTGTAACAAACTCCCTAAATAGTAGTTTTTAAACCAGTTTGTTCATTTATATACTTATGTCTCTCTTGTTAACGCTTCTGATATCATGTCATTCAATTATTTAGTAACCGTATATGAAGTATAGTTTTTTATTATCCTAAAAAAAGCAACACAAACGTTAACTTTTATTTATCCAGTTTTACTTACTTACTGTCTCTCACAGCTAAACGCCCATCATTTAATGTCGTTAGTTTTGTTCACAAGACAACACGCCTCTTCTATGTCTCGAGAACAGAACTCACAAACCCAATTTAGCTTTGCAAACAGTCTGGGTCATATAAATAAATATATCAACTAAAAAGTATTTATATCAAAATGTACTTCAACAGAATATATGAAAAATTTATTTTCTTAAAATTTGGGAATTACGGGAATTATTCAGAAATAGTCAAAATTATTCAGTAAATCAATAAAACATATATTGTTTTTTTTTAAGTACGGGGACGATTGTCTGCAAAATATTAGAGCAAAGTACTTGCCGGTTTTGTAGGAAATCGTAGCCATGTTTAAAATTTCTACGTTTCCGCATACATCGTAATCGGCACCGAAAACGAAATTCCATACATTTACACCGATCAGTAGGTTATTTTCGGTGCTGTAGGAACGAAATTATTTAAATTAAATTTTTATTTCAAATTTAAAGAAAATCAAAATTAATAAAAATAAAATTATCTTTATTGGAAGTGGAAGAAATCAGGCCACACTTAGAAAGGTAACTGCATCACTACAACAATACAAAAACAACAGGTACTTTGTTTTTGTTAAAAAGTAGGTGAACTGTCAAAGTTGCCTGTTGTTTTTGCTTTTGAGTTTGTTGTATTTTTCGCCACAACAACCACAAGTGAATTGACAATTCAAACTGAATAAAAAAAATAATCAGCTGTTTCATCGCAGTCACCTTTCTAAGTGTGCCCTGGAAGAAATAATATATTTTGTCAAAAATAATGAAATTATATTTAATTTTCAAATGAAAACTTAAAAAATAATTTCGTTTCTGTTTTATGCAGCAACGCATCCAACTGAAACGAAAACAATTCAGAAACGAGACGGTGACGAACACCAACGTTTTTCAATTTCAGTTTTCGTTATCGGCGCCGATTACGGTGTATGCGGAAATCCAACTTAACAAGTTTTTGAACAAAATATTTGGTCGATTCACAAGGTGCCCTATCATGTCATAATGTTCTAATATTTCACGACTCGGCGACTCTGCACAATAAACGTAACATACAGAGTAGTGTTATTTTAGGACATTTTTTTGTTTGAACGGCAAAATATTGAAACCATTATGACAATATGACATGATAGCATACCTTGTGAATCGACCAATTGTATATGAAAAACTTTGTTTGGACTTACCGCTATATATATTTTGTTCCCTATAACATTTAAATGCATGAATCTATTAATTATTAGTTCTCTGGTGTTTTATTTTCACAAAATCAGATAAATCAGTTTTTAAGAATCCCTCTCCCCAAAAATATGTTAAATAGGAACGACTTGTTTACAGGACACTTCGGTGTTTCTAAAAGTAAAACTTGACAAGTTCAAACTTTTTTAAATAAAGAAATAATTTTTTGTATTCTTGGATTAGTCTTAAACCCATTTGGTCCAATGACTTAAATCTAATTAATTAATTGGTCAATTCATAAGGTCTCCTATCATGTCTTATTGTCATAATGTCCTAATTTTCATGACTCGGCGGATCGGCTTAACCGACTCTTAGGCGTTCGGTGCAGTTCTATGCTGGTTGGTTACGATAACACAATAAACATTGCATACAGAGTGGTATTACTTTAGGACATCTTTTGTTTGAAAGGCAATAATAATATTTTTAAACCATTGTGAAACATTATGACATTATGACAATATGACATGATAGGAGACCTTGTGAATTGACCAAATATGTTTTTAAAAGTAGAAACTTATGGCAAACACATAATTCCTCATAATTATTGCCAATACTGTTTTGAATCCAGACTTTTTGTTGTTGGCTGTTACGTTACTTGTTGCACATGCGTTGGTAGCTTTAAAAACTAAGACAAGATAGGACGTATGTTTAAAACAATATTTAAAGAAATGGTGTTGCAAGCAACATCAAAAAAAAAACGAAACGAAGAAAAAACTCATAAAAAGTCTGATGTTTTAAAAGAAGAAAAATCAATTTTCATATGTTCATTTACAATATTGTATAGTTAGATATGAATTTTATTCATATGTAGTTTTTTGTTGTATTAAACGCCCATTCAGAAAAAAAAACTTTAAGACAGACAAGTGGTTTTACTTGTCACATACGGTGCCACATATGTGTGTGAGCTTGCTACATATGGTGGCATACAATATGCTGACACTCTGTTGGTCTAACAGCAAAGAAGAGAAAAAAAATAGTAAACATCATGCATTTATGATTAAGACCAGAATCTTCCTGGAGTCTTGTAAGTATGATGAAGTTTAGCTACATCTAAGTCTGTCTGCATCTTTATATATAGAGGTGTACAGCCAGTACGAGTATTTGTAAATGTTGATTGTGTTTATTACCGGATTTTATGTAGGTTTCAACTTAATGAACGTCAAATAATCATTTTAATCACTTTAAGCCTAGCAAGTGGCGTTTACCTGCTAACTTCAGCCTCTCCTCATCACCATTTTCCTTCAACATCTTGGCTTTTGTCTTTCTTTTATGTACAAGTGAATACCTTTTTTCCCATTAATAATCTTTTTTATTTTTTTTCTTTCGTATGTATGTTGGCCAAATGGTTTTTGAAAATTTGTAATAACTACAAATGTAAAATTTCATTAAAACATACTTTGTTCATACATACAATACAATAAATACTTTATCTTTATAGAGATTTTTCCTTATTTTCAACATGAAAATTAATGGCAAAGGAAATTATATTTAGATACATTCATATATACATCCATACAATGTTGAAAATTAAACGATAATGATGATGGGAACATTTTGTTATTGTTTATTAAAAGCTTTTAATGGAATGAATCATTAAAATGGGAAATTGCTGCAGGAAATGAGATCATTATAATTTCTCTAAGCGAGTTAGTTATCGATATATAAAACAACAAAAAGAAAATTCGTTTTGAAATAGTGAAACACGTTTGTTATCTCTAAAATACCATCACTAATACGTTAATAACACCGCTATCGATAAAATACATAGTAACTACAACAATGACGATGAAAAATCTGATGGCGAAAATAAATCGTTATAGACCTTTAGCATAACTGATCTACTAGATTTTGATTTTGTTAGTATTCACAGGTCTATTGTAAACTCTAATTACACTAAATATACAACAAAATCAATTTTTTTCCAAAATTACAAGGTCAGACCAATAAATTTTGATAGAGGAGACAAAAAAAAGACACGTGTATCTGCGTTTTGAAAGTTTACATCTGAATTTCATTTGAGGGCGGGTTACAGTTTCCCTACTCTGGCACATTCTTAATGTTAATCTTCGTAAGAAACCATATGATTCTTACATTTTAGGTATAAAATGTGTTCAGCAAATTTATGTAAAATGTTACGGTGAACATTTTTGTAGAATATGTTAACCCTCTAAATCCTCAAGGCATGGGTCTTTTTTGTCCTTCTTTTAAAAAAGAGCAAAAAACACCATTAAACAGGGATTTAAGATGATAAAATGTTCCGCAAAAATATTATACGTGAAATTTTACTATAAGTCCCTGAAGACACCAAAACGGAAAATTCAACCAGAAAGTCAGAAATAAGACATAACAAAAGAGAGCCTTGGGTCAATTTCGCATTTATTACGAATTTTATTTTAAAGTACCCCAAAAATGAATAACGTTTAATAACTTATGAAAATATAAACCGATTTTAACAAGTAATGTCTCATTTTTGTCTACATAAAATTGTCTTTAAAACACTGTGCAAAAAGAAATAGGTTTTCATATAAAAAAGTGTTATTTTGTAGCAGATTTAAATCTTAAATCTTTATCTCTCGGCGGGAGCTAGGTTTTAATTTTAGACCCATACTTTCTTTTGGAAATTTTGTGTAGATTCCAATTTAGCTATACGCCTGTCGCGCTTTTACTCATCTGAACAAATTGACCCACCATTCGTTTTAACGCTACACTCGTTAAAAACGAATTTTAATTGTTAAAATTTACTATCAAATTGGTAAAAATTTTACTGTGAGTTTCCATATCACCATATCAATAAAACTAAATTTGTCAAAAAAGCAAATTTACTTCCTAATCTCTTATTTGTATGAAGCTAAAGCACGTGTCATCTACGTTCGACTCAAAATATATTGGTAATCATTGATTTGTAGCGTTCGTTATTGACTGAGATAACCTCACCAATAGAGAAATAATGCCGCCGGACTAAAATCCCCAACCTGGTAAACCAAATAAGCCACCATAGCCATCCCCAAAAAATGCGCCTATTCGCGAATAGCGAATACTGATTTTGATATTCAAGATTTATAAAATAGACGTACTGTTTAATCGTATAACTTTCTCAATGATCTGGCAACAGACTTAAGAGATAAAACAACATGAACATGAAAAAACCTTTACAAGAAAAAGTGTTGAGATAAAAATAGAAAATTCCTTCTGAAATTACTAGATCAGAATAGTAAAACCTACAAAAGGCTTGGCGTTCTCTGGCCAAACTTTCATTTTATGACCTTTTATTATCCTTATCCTGATATTTGTTTGCTTAATTTTCTCAGCCATAACTTAAAAAATATTCATGATTTCTCATATCATTCTTCAACAAAATTGTAGCTAAGACTTAATAATTTGAATTAATACTTATATACACAGAGAAAACAGATTCGTAGTAGTAACCTAATTTGTTGCCAATCGAATGATTTGGTTGCACAAATAGAGTTTTTCGGTTATATCAATAGAAATTCAGTTGATAAAGAAGAATTTCGGTTGAAGCAAGCTAACTTTTGTTATCATTTCTAAAATTTCGTAGCCACAACCATAAAATTCGGCGAAAAATTCGGTTGCTACTACGAATCTGTTTTCTCTGTCTACCAAAATATTAAGTAGAACTAATTTTATCTACAAAAAATCTTCAACAATTTTTAATTTTTACCCTTTTTTCGCCATTAACTCTTCAATAAAATAAAATGTCTGGCCATAAATAACTGAAAAATAAACCCAACATATTTTTGAGAACGTAGCAATAAACAAAACCTCTTTGAAAAACAAGTAAGAGAGCAATATTCGGCTGTGCCGAATCTTATATACCCTTCACCAAATCATACTTCAAAATACAAATTTTAAATATTTTTAGGTAAACAAAATTTATTTTTTTTCCAAAGTTGTTTTTTTATTTTTTGAAAATTTTTTTTTCGAATTGTTGTTTTAAAATTTTTTTTTTTTAAATATAAATTTTTTTTTTAAATTTTAAAAAAATTTTTTGTTTTCTAAAATTTTTTTGGTGAAAAATAAAATTCGGTTTAAAAAATATTTTTTCCGATTTTGACCCATTGTAGGTCCAACTTACTACGGTCTTACATATATACGTCGTTGCAAAGGTCTTTGACCTATATCTATCAGATATAGGTCAAAAATAGGTCTAAAAATCGATGTTGTCCTGGTTTTTTCCTCATATCTTAGCCATTTGTGGACCGATTTAGTTGATTTTAAATAGAAAACTTCTCGAAAGCATGTCTGACAGAATTATTGAAGATTTGGATCCCGAAGATATTTGGGGTCTTCAGAAAATTGATTTCAACAGACAGACAGACGGATATGGCTTAATCGACTCCGCTATCTATAAGGATGCAGAATATATATACTTTATAGGGTCAGAAAATTGAGAAACTTATATATACCCTTCTCACGAAGGTGAAGGGTATAATAACGTCTTTAATCGAGTTCTGGGAATTGTAATAAACAGAAACGTCTCCAAAACAACATGCCAGAGACTGTGAACATCGAATTGAGGCTTTTCTAATAATCTAATTTATAATGTAATGTAATGTGTTCTGATGAAATTAGGGAACTCATTCGGAATATTTTTAGGTTAGAATCGATATTCCATTTGTGGTCGATTGGTCAGAGATTGCACAACATATTACAGGAAAAATTCTCTATTCAGTTCTACTGTTTCTATTAACAATTTACTTTTACAAGTAAAGTAAATTGTAAAACAAAACTTTTGGCAGCCGATTCGAAACGCTAAACAGGTAACGGTAACGCTAATTTGGATTATTTCGGTAACGGTATTTTGGCTGTTAGGAAGGAATCGATATTTTAAATTATTTCTTTAACTTAGTTTATCTGAAAGAGTCTTTTAACGGTAACGGTAGCCAACCTTGGAAAAAAGTCAATATACATACATTTTTAATAGCTTCCGGAAAGTACTAAAGTAAGTAAAACGTTTGAACTCTTTTAAGTAATCGTTAAATCAGTAACGTTAGCTTATCTAGTACTTGCACCAAACCATTTAAAGTTTCCATTAATGAAACGTAACAGACTTTACAAGGCTAAATCATGACTAAAAACCGCCATTATTGCAAAAACTTTAATGAAATTCATAATTTTGTTACAAATGTTATTATATTTCGCTCAAAAAACCAAACGATATAATTATTCTTTTACACAAAATTTCAAACCCAATTGCATTTATTTAAACGTTTTAACAACAACAAACAAAAAGTGTATTGTTTAATTTGAAATTACCACAACAAATTAATGGCAACATTTATAAAAATCTTTAAAATGAACAACTGATTAAAAACAAACTAGCATTTATGAAAAATTAAAAACAAGAACTAGTTATTTTTATCAAGCAAAACAGAGAACAGAACAGACTTACAAAAACCGTGACCAAACGAAATTTTCCACACAGACATATTGACACCAGTTTCAGTTTAAACAGACGCGAAGTGGAAAAAGGTTACTGCTGGCCTAAGGTTTCAATTAAAAAACAAGTGAAGTGAAACAGAAATACAAAAGTAATACAAATAATATTGAAAATGAAAAAGTGTGGTGGTCTTAAATTTGAAATTTTGAAAAAAGCACACCTCAAAAGTTTAGTTTTGCAGTTAATAATTCATGGCAGGTAGATTATTGTTTAATAGTAGTTATAAATTAAATGTTACATTACAAATAATCATTTTAATTATCTAATAAATCATTGGTTTCATTTAAGCCGGGTCTCCAACTAAGTAAAGAAGGTGTGTATGTGTGGACTTTGAGGGATATTAAAACAAAAGTAAGTAAGTAAATAAATACGTCTATGAAGTGGTAAAACAAATTGCGTGAAATGATTATAAGAGCTCTTTAAATTATAAAGTTAAATGTTACAAACAAATCAAAATTATTGTTTAAGGTGTGTTCGTCTCTCTATATTGTATCAGTACCTAGTCAATAGTAAAGTTAATTGATGGAAAATATTACAAATATTGTATTAATAATAAAAGAAGATAGAATTGGGTTTAATTGAAATTTGAAGTACCATTACACAGTGGGGCAGAATCGAAATTTTTTGGAAATATATCTGGCATTTCTAAACGGCTGGTCCGATCGGGATAAAATTTGAATTGGGTGTAGCCAAGGAGTATTCGAGTTATTAAAATGGGCCCTACAAATGCTCCAGGGTCGGCGCTATGGGGGCTCAAAGTTATTGCATTTACATATATGAAAAAGTGCAATATTTTTGAAGGACGGAGTTTTAAAGTGGCATATTTTTAAATCTAATTCAGATATTGACTTGAATTTTTTTTTGTAAGACCAAAAATTAACTTATCTAAACAAAACAATATAGCTCGGAATAAATGTGGATCAAATTGTTCCTAATATTTGCAATCCTATTAAAATTTTGATATAAATTTTAGTTTTAGAAACTCAATGAATATGTAATATGTAATAAAATCTTTATTTATTAGCGAAACTCAATGAAATTTTCAGCGTTTTTTAAGTTTCTCATTCTAAATAACAAGGTGTAAAAAACTTTGCCAAAAGGTCAAAGGGAATCCCGCAATTCCTAAAAATTGGAGTGAAAATCCCAAAAATGGTATTTTTTACAATTTTGCCTATAGGGTCCACATTTCCTTCGGGGCTGGGAAAATACTTTAGGGATAAATAGGGAACATATCAGGGTTTCCAAAACTATTTTCCGTTTTCTGAACCCAGCTTTGGGATTTTAGAACATGTTTCCCAAAGTTAAAATTTTGATAAAAATAGGTCAATTTCCAAAGGGCGTAGGGCCGACATGTTCAAAAAATAGGACATGTTTTTTATACCAAAATATTCTCCGTAAAGAAATTTATAGAAAAACATAAAATTGTTATATTTTCTTAAAGAAAGTTGTTTTTTAATAAAAAAAAGAGTTAAGTCACCTTTTTGTCCAAAAAACAGCAAAAACATACTATTTTTTGAATTTTTAAATTGAAAATCGGTTATTTTTGGATTCATAATTGATATTGCTCTGAAATCTTATGTATGTTGTTGGTAATTTAGTTGTCTAACTAACAACAAAAATTCGAGTCCATTCGGTCCAAAACTGCGCCCTATATTTTTAAAAAAGCGGACCAAGGTATGGCAAAATTTTAAAATTTCAATTTTGAAATGCCTATAACTAGGAAATTATAAGGGATAAATAGCACACGCAAGCATGTTTTTTCAAGATCCAAAAATATAAAATTCTTTGAAATCGGATGAGAAACCAAAAAATGGCACGTGTTTAAAAATTTTACATGTCGAAGGTACCTTACTTTGAGCCCCCATAGCGCCGCCCCTGGAGCATTTGTAGGGCCCATTTTAATAACTTAAACTCGAATACTCCTTGGCTACGCCCAATTCAGAAATGCCAGATTTATTTCCAAAAAAAAATCGATTCTGCCCCACTGTGCATTAGCAGAAAGAAGAAGTTTTATTGCTTTCCGTATTCACATTAATACCAAATCATATACGGGAAATTCCATATCATCGTACGTGACATTTGTACGCCTATAGAGTGGAATAGATTTTGCAAAAATAAGAGTATCTGAAAAATAATTTGGTCTTTATGTACCATTCAGAGGGTACTATATTTGAAAATAATAAAAGGTACATGTAGAAATATGCGAAAATTTTCGAATCGTGAGAGGCGTTATGTTTTCTTTTAATTTCTTACACTAAACGAAATATTTTTCCTTTACAATCCGTTATATTTAAATAAAAACAATCTTTAGATGATTTTATAATAAATAAAATTTAATATCGTACGTGACATTCCGTACGTGACAGATTTTTCTCTTATAATAAAACAATATATTATCTGTAAATATATGTACATATACAAAAACTAAAAAAATTAATAGAATATATACATTCGGTTTCAATAAACAATTTTATAATAGCAAATAAACAAACATAGTCCAATTCATTTCATACTATATGCTAATTCGGAACCTACTTTTAACCGCAATTTTAGCCTAAAACATGCCAATTAAATTAAAAAATTAAATATAGCCAGTTTAAACCATTATTATGTCAAAAATCATCTTGAAAAAAAGTTTCAAGTGTTTTTGGGTTTTCGGTCGTGGTAGTTATTCTCGTGGAATTGCCCATATGTTTTATTTAATATTAATGTTTCTAGATTTATTAATGTGGAAAATTCAAAAAGTACCATCAAAATAAAGAAATAATTCTCACTCACTCAGAACATGAATTCAAATATAACGGTTCTAACGGATGGTTTAAAGTTGCATAAGTCGGTCAAGCCCGACCATATAATACCCTACACCAAGTAAATGAGTAAAAATATTTTTCTTTTAAAATATCAATAATTTATATTCGTGAGTGATTTTCGGAAGTGGGCCTTATATGGGAGCTATGACCAATTATGGACCGATCATCATAAAATTAGGTCGTGTGATTTATGTCTATATGAAAGTTATTTATGTTGAATTTTGTGTATATACCAACATTTTTAAGTGATTTAAGCACGTTAAAGTGATTTTCGGAAGCGGGTCTATATGGGAGCTATGACTAATTATGGACCGATCGTAACAAAATTTGGTGACATGAGTTTTGTATATATAAAACTTATTTGGAGCGATATTTGTGTAGATACATATATAAATTAAACATTTATGACCGATAAAGTCCAATTTCGAGAGGACATTTGTATGGGGGCTAGGTGAAATAATGGAACGATTTCAGCCAGTTTCAGTAGGCTTCGTCCTTGGGCCGAAAAAATTATATGTACCAAATTTTATCGAAACATCTTCAAAATTGCTACCTGTACTCTGCGCACAAGGTTTACATGGACAGCCAGCCAGACGGACGGACATCGTTTAATCGACTCAGAAAGTGACACTTTAAGGTGGGTGTTAGACCAATATTTTTGGACGTTACACACATCTGCACAAACGCATAATAAAAATTTTAAAATTACAATTAAAAAAAAAAAATTACAAAAAATAAAAAAAAAACAACTTTGGAAAAAAAATATTTGTTTACCTAAAAATATTTAAAATTTGTATTTTGAAGTATAATTTGGTGTAGAGTATATAAGATTCGGCACAGCCGAATATAGCTCTCTTACTTGTTGTTATATACAATTTTTCTGCGAAAGTACGATTGAGTACAAAGGATCAAGAAAAATATATTTAAAAAAAGTAGCAAAGTGTTAAATATAAAAATTGACTAAATAGTTTTCAATAAAAGGAATTTTAATGAAATAGAAAATTCCAACATCAATTTCCCAAAAAAAAGTGAAATTAAAATTTTCTTTTAAAATTTACTGCTCTCATCTCTACGTCTTAAATATTTCTCATATAAAAGTGAAGATAAATCTGACTTCAACAAATGTTTTTAAGTGGCATAAATCTTGTTAAATCCAACTAACTTTAACCAAAAGCCACTTATAAAATCAAAAGTTGTGAAAATTTTTAAAATTTTTAATTACAAAAAAAATACAATATAATTAAAAACAATCAATTTCTCAGTCTGAAACTTGACTATTTTGTTTTTAATACCAGAAACCCACAATTTGTTAATGAAATTATTTACAACTCAATCAAATTGCGGCAATTAAAATAGCACCTTAGGGGTCCGCAGCAGAGAGATAGATAACAGACATTTCACCAACCGTTAAAGAAAACATGCTCACAGACACTTCCAAAACACATGTTTTCTTCAAGTCTTGAATTAATTTACACAAAGAAAAGAAAAATGTGTAAATTTTCTCCTCAACATAGTAGAAGTGAGAAGGAAAAGAAAGAAAATACTAGAAATTGTTAACAGTAAGTCTAACTATCGTATGGCTTATAAAATGCCCATAATTACATGTTGTAACATGCACAGCATCATCATCACCAACCGGCACACAAAATTAAATGTAGATGATTGAAAGCTTAAATCGAAAACATCCTCTGGTTCTATTTGGTTTGTTCCTAACTTTCCCCCTTTAAATTATGATTAAATTATGAGTTTCCAAACATACAAAAGGCATTGAATAACTTCGATTGCCTGCCGTTACCGCTAAGCTACCGTTTTCTCTAAAATATAACTACAGATCGACCAAGGTTACCTAAAACAACCGTTTAAATTTGTTAGAATTTTTAAGTCAAATTTTAGAAGAAACTTACTAAGAATCTGCTTTATTTAAACCATTGAAAAAAATTTATACTAGGATTTTACTCAAAATCGGTTACCTTTGACACGATATCCGGGGGATCACGCACTACATGGCCTCGACATTCGATTTTTATATACTCACAATAGCGTTCCCTGATCCGTCAATTTCTTGGATCCGACAAACTATTTTAAGGGTGTGCACATGGATCAAAGAGGGATATGGGCACAGAGGCTACGGTCTTCATAGTCTGGAGTGATACTCGGATGTCCTATAGCCTTCCAGGCGAATACAGCGTATTCCAGGCTGAGATATTTGCGGTTTTGAAAGCCTCCGAATTGAACGTTACTAAGGGAACATGTGATTATTTATATATGTCGACAGTCAAGCGGCATTGAAGTCTTCAACTACATGATATTGAGGGACTGTAGAATAACTGGGATAGGGCTTATTGGTCCATACACTGTTGAGTTCTTCTCGCTGAGATCTTTGTATTCTTGAAAGTCCCGAAATTGATAATGACGAACGTCAGGAAGTGGGAATGGAAATGGATAGAACAATGGACCCTGGGGGTCTTTAAGTGGTTGTAAACACTTGAAGAATTGCTTAAACTAACGTGAATCAGAAGAAAATTACCTTAAATCCTTAAAATATCTTTAGCAAAATAACCCAAAATAACCGAAACAATCAAAATTACCGTTACCTATTAATCGTTTCGAATCGTTAGCTAAAATTCGATATTATAAATATCGATTTAACGTTTTGTATTAAAATGTAAATTTTCATAACAGGTTTGCTCACTAAAGCTGGGTTTTCGCATACACCGTAATCGGCGCCGATAACGAAAATTGAAACTGAAAACTGTTGAAACTGTTTTCGTTTCAGTTGGGTGCGTTGCGGCATATGTAAAACAGAAACGAAATTATTTTTTAGTTGTCATCTGGAAATCAAATAGAATTTCATTATTTTTGACAAAATCTATTATAATTCCTCTTCCAATAAAGAAAATAAATTTTTTTTATTAATTTTGATTTTCTTTAAATTTGAAATAAAAAAATAATTAAAATAATTTCGTTCCTATAGCACCGAAAACAACCCACTTGAAGTTGTTTTCGTTCCGGCCCCAAATGACATGTTTTTCGTTACTGATCGATGCTGTTTCGTTCCCAATTTTCGTTGCCGTTTTCTAAAACGAACTTTTTTTCGGTGCAAATGTATGGAATTTCGTTTTCGATGCCGATTACGGTGTATGCGGAAACGTAGCTTAAGTTAACAATATTAATATGTATGTAGGAACGTTTTGATTTCTTAAAAATAATGTTAACAATTACTGCCAATAAAAATGTATTTACTTGTCTACTTTAACTTTTCGTTTGTGCGCAAAAATACGATTTATTCTTTGAGAACAATTTTACAATGTAACCTTCAGTTACATGATACCAGAGCAGTTATAAATTTCAAAACCAAAACGCAACTTTACAACCTGGAAACCTCTTTTGCTTATGACCATGTCAGATCTAGTTTAACTATCACGATGACATGTTCATTAACATGCTTATCACTCAAACACATGACATTTACTATCTTAACTGTCAAGTTGATCTGTCGAAAGCTGAAATTTTTAAACCAAACTGTTCAATAAATAATGAAATTTACAATACATAACAATTCCCATAAAATTGTGTAAAATGTTAATCCCTGTGACATTTTATTGATTTACAGCAATGTTGGGTCATAAATAAGAAATATTCAAAATATAAATAACTACCTGGGCTACTTCCCCCAACCGTTGAGCATTTAACAGCCGTTTAAATCATTTTCCTCAATAAAAAACTAACAAATTCTTCAAGTAAACAGTCATCTATCCATCCAGTTTTATGTAAACAACGTATCTTTTTTTTATTTAAACGAAATAGTGTCTCTGTGGAACTTTGTTTTCTATATATTTTTTTTGCTTTAACTTTTGAACGTCTCATTTATTATCGATACATGTTTTCGAAAATGATTTTACATCTTTATTAAGACATATTTGTTGGTGGTGTTGTTGAAACCTCATAATTGCTTTTAAAAATGCAACTCTGTTAAATTAACAACCATGCACAACATTTTAAGTGCAACTTGATTGTATTTAAGCTTGTCTAAAGTTAAAGCTTCATTATCATCATGATCGTCATCAGCTGCATTATTATTGTTGTTTCATTCATTATATCTACATTATTATTGATGTTATGATTTGATTTAATACGTGTTTGAGACACGTTTTATTTTCAGTTTTTTTTTATTTCTAATTTGTTTCAAATTAAAAAAAAAACGAAACGAAATATCTAACATGCAATGGTATTTATGTATGAAATGTCAGTGAATATACGATCCTCGTGATCTGTAAATATGTATTGTATGGTCAAGTTTATTAACATTTATTTAATCTGAGTATGAGTTATGTTAATGGCAACATGCGAAAGAGTTTAAATACATGTGATGCTTCATTAAATTTGTGTACAATGTAACGTTTTGTTAAACGGCATATCAAACATGATCATGATTATAATTGTGTCAGGATGAGTCTTGTTCGTTGTGATGATCAATAGATCATTTGATTTGGCACTATATTTTCTAATGCAAAGCGATCTTTGTTTAGTTAATTAATGCATTTAGGCTGTTTCTGTCTGTATGTAAGTATATATGTATTTTCGAAAAAACTCCCTTGTCTTTAGTTTACTCTATCAACATCATTAAAAACAATAAACAATATCCCTCAAAGTTCATTAGTATCTTCAATTTGTTTCTCTTTGTATTGTTTGTAATGAATATAACAATATTTTTTGTTTATTTATAAAGTAAAGTAATAATTTGTTTTGTTTTACTTTTATTTTGTAAAAATATGCCGACACAATAACCATCAATCAATTTACGCCTATTTACAAGTTATTGTTACCTATTTTTTTTTTCTGTTTTGAATGATGTTGCATGTTGTACTCGTATTTCAAATAAAATTTTTAATAAACCATTTAATGATCACAAAAAATAAACATAAAAAAATACTCATTGAACGAAATTAATACTCTTGCTATGGCGCGTTTTAGAAATCGTTGAATCCCTCTTTGATCAAATGTTTTTTATTTTATTTTAATTTAGTGATTAAGCTTTTTTGTACAACAAATACATATCCATAGATGTAAATTTAATAGTAAATTGAATTTATAAAGCTTTCAATATTTATAAAAATTTTAAATAAAAAATGTTTAAAGTTAAGAGGGAAGACTTCAACCATATCTTGACATTTATTTTGATAGATGCGACCTCATCTTTCTTTTGAGAAAAAAATCATAAAAGTTTTTGATTTTGGAAAAAAAGTCATGTTGACTTTTTTTATTTTTTTTTTCGAAAGATTGAAGAAATTGCTATCTAAACTGTTTGGGAAAAATTTTGCTAAGAGCAAGAGGTATGTTACATGGAGGCAAAAAAAACACTAGCTCAGAGAGTTCTTAACCGATCTTGTTGAAAAATTGTGTCTGAAATACTATCCAATAGGACTAACCGAACAGATTTTTGACCAGACATGAAAGAGTGGCGACGACAACATCTCAGGTCTGAAATGGTTAAACATTTATGAGACTGATGAGGAGGACTTACTCATGGTGTCCCCCGATCCGCTAAAAGCGAATGAGGACGTACATAATCCGGAGGACCATGACCATGTAAAGGGTGACCCAGGACAGAAAAACAAGAAACAGGACCCAGAACATGAGGAACGGAAAAGGTTGGTGGGCTATAAACTCTCTCTCCGGTGTGTCAGGACGTTGGACTCGCGAGATCCTGCATCCTTGACCACCAGGGAAAAGCGTTTGCGACGTTCCACATATAGAAGTATGAAGCTATGCTAAATACTACTGTTGTGGAGGTCATGCCAGCCACGATTACGACCGAATCAAACCAGAGCCAGCAGGTGATCATATCTAAACATGTGCCCCATGCCAGCACTGCACCAAACACGATCAGCGTCACGGAGAATCTTGACGTACGCCCATCTACATCAAAGAGGGCCACGTCGGGACCAAATAGAGGTGATCCAATGCGACACGACAAAGTCTGCTAGCTCAAGAAGGTGCTGTCCGCAATCTCCTCTACTCGAGGAATCGCTACGGCTGCCAAAGGTGCAGCTAGCAGGCCTAGTATTAAGCGGCAATGGTCAGGTGAAATACATGTGTCTGAGGGTAAGCGGCTTAAACCATAAACTAGCTAAACATCAGCATCTGATGGAAAATTGACTATGGACAGATGGCTGCTTCTGGAGGAGAAGATCTTGCTGGGCTCTTGTTTGGTGGAGAGCGGTGGACATTAGGACTCACCTTTCTATTCTATGAATTCCACTTCTCAGGCCAGTCTACTAACGATGCTAAATATAACTCCGCTTGATATATATATATCAAATGCATTTCTGCTAAGTCTGCTCTACGACATAAACAGCCGGGCGAACTAAAGCATGATCGTATTAGTCACGGCACCAACCTACAAAATATAGGCTGGCCAATCATGGGACAAGAAACGGACTACATAGTACCTACACCGATAAAACATTTTAGGGTCAATATACCGTTTTCTCCGATGAACTGTTTCCAGGCAGTGATCTATGCCATCGATAATAGCCGCGAGAAGAATCCGGGAACTGAATCTCGGAAATTCGACTATATCTACTTGGACAGCCTTGAATCAATCAAGGCTCTTAACTCCAACGTTATTAGGTTGAAATGTCTTCCCAATTGTATCCAATCACTGGCATCCTGCGAGGTTCACAGCCTTCCGAAGTAGACCTATTTTCTATAATCGCAAAATCCAAAAATAAAACCTGTTTTGTATTCCTCAATATGTCCTTAAATATTTTGGAAAGGTAATTTTTCGGCTCTAAGTTTTTTGCGAATTGCGGGATTCTCAATAGAAAATCTAAATTTCTTATTAACTTTTGCATTTTGATCTCTTAATGTATATAGCACATGCAACATATCGCACAGCTTGAGTTTTTCTAAGGTACGAGAATTAAATCAATAACAAATTATCAATAATTTTGTTAACTGTTATAAAGATTAGTTATTTAAAAAAGTATCGAAAAATTTCGACAATAATACGGTATTGTGGACATTTATATATTTTAAAATTCTCTATAATTTTACGTACATTTTTGTTTGAAAATTATTAATAGTAATAACCATAGAGAATAGACATAGAGCGGAAACTCTGCTGTCAAAGACCTAACTCAGTTGTCAGAAACCTAAGTGTCTATGTTTCTCTATGGTAATAACCATAGAGAAACATAGAGCGGAAACTAGAAAAAAACTCAAACAAAAAAAAATTACTCAAAATAATCACACAGTGTGTGGTTTTTGTTTTCACATAGTTTATTCTTCTAATACATTCTCACCACTTAGGTTTCTGACAACTGAGTTAGGTCAATGATAGGAGAGTTTCCGCTCTATGTCTTTTATCTATGGTAATAACCATAGAGAAATATACACAGAGAGGAAACTAGAAAAAAACTCAAATAAAAAAATACTCAAAAAAAGGACTAATACATTCTCACCACTTAGGTTTTTGACAACTGAGTTAGGTCTTTGATAGGAGAGTTTTCGATCTATTTTTTGACATCAGCATTTTATCTTTAGAATACTTCCCTTTCTTAAAAAAAACTTTAACATAGTATCTGATATATGATCTACGATTTTTTTCTGATTTCAACAAATCATTAAAAGTTTCTTCACCTTTTAGCAAACAAGAAGTCGTAGTTGTCAATAATTTCATTTAGGCAATTAAGACAAGTTAATTTTTGTGTGAAAAGCATTAGATTTAGACAAATTTTAATATTTTATTTTAAAATATACCTAATAACCTAAAAAAATCAAAAGTTTTTATGGTAAATTAAAAAAAAAATTACAATTTCCGTTGTCAATTAAGAAAAAAATGATTTTTTAAGTACATATATATAATAAAATACTAGTATAAAGCGAATATTGAATGCTTTAATTAATTTTTTTTCAAAAAAAACCAAATCAATAAAAAATTTAATGGCCATGCATGTAACGATTAAAGAAAAAGAAGAAAAAAAAACAACTAAAACATACACTTTAATATATTACGTGTTGTTAATTTATTAAGTTCAACAGATATAAAGAAACTTATGTATGTAATTCAGAAAAACCTGTGCTCAATGGCCACTCATATTGAATATTGTTTGGGGGAAAAACACAAAAAGACTGAACAACAACTAACTTTAAAGAAGTATTTATACGAATAAGACTTATTGAACGGTTAATACAAGTAGATTTTCTTCATTCACATCATGTTTTTTTCCATATTGCATGCAAAACTAATGAATTCATTACAGCTTTAAGGCTTAAGATTGTTTTTTTAACATTTATTTTTATTTGCAACTTGTTAAAGATCTTTTCTTTTTTTTATACCCTTCAGCTTCGTGAGAAGGGTATATATAAGTTTGTCATTCCGTTTGTAATTTCTACATTTTTCATTTCCGACCCTATAAAGTATATATATTCTGGATCCTTATAGATAGCGGAGTCGATTAAGCCATGTCCGTCTGTCTGTCTGTCTGTCTGTCTGTCTGTCTGTCTGTCTGTCTGTCTGTCTGTCTGTCTGTCCGTCTGTCTGTCTGTCTGTTGAAATCAATTTTCTGAAGGCCCCAGATATCTCCGGGATCCAAATCTTCAACAATTCTGTCAGACATACTTTCGAGAATTTTGCTATTTAAAATCAGCAAAATCCGTCCATAAATAACGGAGATATGAGCAAAAATCCGAGACAACCTCTGAAAATTTCATCAAAAAACACAATGTATTGCATGCTTTGACAAAAAAACAACAAAACGTATGGTTGGATGGGCAAGCTTTGCGTATTTTGTTTTTTTGTGTTTTGTTTCTTTTGGCGTTGTTGTTGTTTTTTATACAACTAAACTTTTGTTTGGTTGTGTGTTGGTTTTTTTGACAAAAAATCAACAAATCGTCTGTTTGAATGAGCATGCTTTGCGTATTTTGTTTTTTTTGTGTTTTGTTTCTTTTGGCGTTGTTGTTGTTTTTTATACAACTAAACTTTTGATTGGTTGTGTGTTGGTTTTTTTTACAAAAAATCAACAAATCGTATGTTTGAATGTGCATGCTTTGCGTATTTTGTTTCTTTTGGCGTTGTTGTTGTTTTTTATACAATTAAACGTATGTTTGGATGTGTGTTGGTTTCATTGCCTTGCGTATTTTGTTTTTTCTTTTGGTGTTTTGTTTCGTTTGGCGTTGTTGTTGTTTTTTGTGTTCTTGATAAATTTAGGATGCTGTACGCTGAAAGTGGGCAATGTACATACATACCTATATACTAATTATAAAAAATAATAATGCATCCACAACAAAGGTGAAGGGTATATAAGATTCGGCATAGCCGAATATAGCACTCTTACTTGTTTTAGTTTCAGTTTATTTTTTTTTTGTATACCCTACTTTTATACGGTGATATTTTAATGGCATGACAAATTGATGGTAATGTTAGAAGATATGCTCTTTAAATTAAAGTGCATTGAATAGTTTAGCTTTATTTTGGAAATAATAGTTTGATTTCGTTAAAGATAGTACACAATCTTGTTAAATAAAATAATTATGCTGCCTAATTGATAACATTTGGTCAATTCACAAGGTCTCGTATCATGTCATATTGTCATAATGTCATAATATTTCTCAATGGTTTGAAAATGTTATTGCCTTTCAAGAAAAAAATGTCCTAAAATAATACTACTCTGTATGCTGTGTTTACACATGTGTTATCGTAACCAACAGCAGAGACCTGCGCCGCACGGTGCACCGCGGTGGCTCATATCTCAATTTCATCGGCCAAAAGTCCAATTTTTTAACTCCGATTTCAAAAATTTTAATGCCATTCAATGTAAATACATTGAAACTAAGGTAGCCAAAAAATTAGATAAAAATATTGTCAATTGTGTGCGTGGCATGCTGTTAAAGTCAAATATTTTATGTCATTTTATAAAAATGTGATTTTTGTAAATTTGATCACAAGTAAATTATCATTACTCGCAAACTATTATAGATAATTGTATAATTTTTCTTTTGTTATGTTGATAAGACAAATAGTCTTTAAGAGCTGATATGATTTGTCACTGTACCGTTTATATCTGATGTGTTATTAATTTTTTTCTCAGGTACTATATTTTAGCCAAATTTGAATTTCAGTGGAATAAAAGTGCTTAGGGTCAAAAGGGGTTAAACAAATTTTACTACCAGGAGAAAGCCAAAGTGTCCTCTTTACGCCTATATATACTTGTTAACCTGTTTTGACTTGTTTGTTGAACAATTTTTTCATTTGAATGAAATTACTCCCAAATTTTTGTTCTATTTTTATTTTACTTGTTCATATGACTGGCGCAAAGTACAAGTCGCAATTTTGAAGATATTGCGATAAAATTTGGTACATAATGTTTTTTCGGCCCGAGAAAGAAGTTTATTGAAAATTACTGAAAAACGGTCCACTATTTCACCTAGCACCCATACAAATGTTCTCCCGAAATTATACTTTATCGGTCGTAAATGGTTAATTTATATATATATCTACACAAATTTTGCTCCAAATAATTTTTATATAAACTGAATTAATGTCACCTAATTTTATGATGATCGGTCCATTATTAGTCATAGCTCCCATATAAGACCCGCTTCCGAAAATCACTTTAACGAGCATAAATCCCTTAAAACTGTTGGTATAAATATAAAATTCAACAGAAATAACACTCATATAGACGTAGATCACACGACCTAATTTCATGGCGATCGGTCCATTATTAGTCATAGTTCCCATATAAGACCCGCTTCCGAAAATCACTTTAACGAGCATAAATCTCTTAAAACTGTTGATATAAATATAAAATTCAACAGAAATAACTTCTATATAGACATTAATTACTCGACCTAATTTCATGGCGATAGGTCCATAATTAGTCATAACTCCCAAATAATGCCCTCTTCCGAAAATCATTCACGAAAATAAATTATAGTGTAGGGTATTATATAGTCGAGCTTGGCCGAACATACTTCCTTACTGGTTTTTATCTGCTGATAACTTTTTTAATAAGTATAGCTGATTCAAAAAACAAAAAATTAGCGCAACAACTGCTGAACCGATTTTAATGAAATTAAAACTGGAGAAAAATTCAAGAAGTTATCTGTCCACCAAAAAAAAAATTTCTATAATATCTCTATCGGTTCAAAAGTTACAGAGTTTTGGCCGATGAAAAACGAAAATGAACCACTGTGCGCCGAATGCTTTAGAGTCGGTTAAGCCGAGGCGCAGAGTCGTGGAATATTATGACATGATAAGAGACCTTGTGAATTGACCAATTTTAATTTCTTGAGAATTTAACATACCCACTATAGAGCCCATCATTTGGTCAATCTTAATTGTAGATTAATATGTAGATTTTTTTGCTTTAACAAAAGCACCACATTTTGTTTAACTACTGTGCAGTAAAATAATAAATTTTCTATAAGTTTGTGTAAAATTGTTTGTTGCAGCAGTTGTTGGCAACAAATAGTAGTAAAACAACAACTGTATTGCGCAAATTATGATCATAAAAATTATTTTGTTGTAAAGAAAATTGTTAAACTTTTTTTTTCTGTTTTTTTCGAATTTCAATTTCTTATCTGTTTTAATATAAATTTTCTTTAGTGTTGTGTGAAAATGACTTGATGTTGTTGATAATAAATAATAAAAGTAACATGCAAAATGTTTGCTGTTGCGGTTGTTTTATCTTCTTGCTTGGTTGCATTATTAATGTTAGAAAATCTATTAATTTATGTTAATTTTCTATATGCTCTGCTGCTGTTATGATCACTTTAATAGATAATTATTGTAGTTTTTTTTAAGTGTATGAGAAAATGTTTGCTGGGCATCATTTCAGCTAATGTTGCCATAATGTTTGAAGGGGATTTCCGCTTTAAGTGGACATTTGCATGAAATTGCCTGCGTTTTAATTTAATTGCAATGAAATTATGTAATTAATTGTTTAAATATTTAGTTATGTAAACATTTTGTGGCAAACAAAGAGGAAATCAATATTTTATATTCAAAAAGGTCCAAGTCTGATTTTAGAAAAATGTATAAATTCCGAAGAAATCACAAATGATCATGTGCAATTTTATATGTCTTTCCTTTAATAAATAAACTGTTTTTTCTCCCCTGAATATTTGTTAAAATATTGATGCACTATTTTTGAAAAAGAACGTGTTGTTTCTTAAGATAATATATTGAGTGTATGACTTCAATATGCGGGATTTACAATAATGCAGAACGCTTTCTCTGGGATACGCTTCACTTCAGAACAGAGTATTCGAAATTAGCTTGAGTATTGTTCTTGGTCTCAAAAGATGAGCAGTTCTTTTGGTGCGGAATCAATATGTTGACAGAAAGATGAAACAAAGTCATAGCTAACAATTTATAACACTGTACAACACAAAAAAAATTACAGGGTCCGACCAATAAATTTGAGGGGGGGTTAAAGTTTCCCAACTCTGGCACATTCTTATTGTTAATCGGCATGAGAAACCATGTGTTCCTTACATTTTAGATATAAACTGAGTTCAGCATTTATGTAAAATGTCACGGAGAACATTTTTGTAGAATATGTTAACCCTCTAAATCCTAATGGCACGGGTCTTTTTTGTCCTTCTTTTTAAAAAAGAGCAAAAAACTCCATTTTAGCACTATACAACAAAGCTAAACATTTTAAAAAATACCCAATAAAAAAATGTAAATGTTCTTCAATACTTAAATCAGATTATTTGACGATTTAATAGAAAATCTGCAGAGATTCTAGAGGTGGACATTTGACCAACATCATTTTTTATTATTAATTCACGAATTTCTATTTTACATGGATAACAATAAAACTGAATTTGTCACAACAAAGTGTATTTTTAAACCAATTTAGTTTCTAATATCAAATTTTCCCACCCTGATATGATTACACAGAGCAACAAAATCAAACAAATTTTATTCGCTTTTTAAACCACTACACAATTTTGATGTATTGTGGTTCCAGTAGTACAAATATGGTCCAAATTTTAAATTATATGGAGAAGTTCTTTTTTAAATTTTTTTTTTCTAAAAATTTTTTTTTTAATTTTTTTTTTCTTAAATTGTGAATTTTTTTAGATAATTTATGATAACTCAAAAAGGGTTAGTCCGATATTACTGAAATAAACTTGGAAAAGTTCAAATTTACATAACCTTTAATCCGTTTATATATTGCGTTTTAATCGGCTCAGTAGTTTCGGAGTTATAATAACAAATTGAAGCAAAAAATATATTTTTTACATGAAAATATAAATTTTTTTTGTTTTAAAAAACTCATGAAAAATCGAAAACAGCAGAAATGCTTCAGGTTTATTGCTTTGTCGCAAACCCAAATATAATAGCAACTAAATGAGATATCGATAATAAAAATCGATTGATTCTTTTCGAATTTATTCACAATTAAGTGAATTCGCTCATTTTCAAAAAATTTTACTTTTTTGTTTGATATACATAAAATTGAGTAGTTAATCTTCTTCTTTCGATTGATTGAATTTTGAAAACATTTTCCACATGCTATGTACAAATTTTCGGTAGTAGTTTCGGAGTTATAATAACAAATTGAAGCAAAAAATATATTTTTTATGTAAAAATATCCATTTTTCAAGTGTCGAAAGAAGCATTTAAATGTCTTGGTTTTCTGAAACGGTGTAGGAATTACTTCACTCCATGTGATCTCCTCACTATTTACCCCCCCTATATCCAACCGAAAATGGAATACAACTCCCGTATGGACCGGTGCTTCAAAGTCCAAAATTGGTGACAGTAGGGTAACCAACTCTATAGATTCGCTGGAGCACCGACGCAATGTGTTCTGATGAAATTAGATAACTTGTTCCTAATACCCGCAAATTATTACGTAATACACGTTTTATATCAGGAACACATCCCTTTGTGGTTGATTGGCCAGTGGAGAGGGAAAAAATCGTTCTTTAGCCGTACTGTTCGATTGTGGAACAAGTGTTTCCTGTCATTTTCAGTGTAGGAAAGTTCAAATCGAAAGTTCACAAATACTACTAACTCTTTCCTCCCTCCCATATAGAAATTCTGTTTTATTGGAGTCCATAGGGCACTGCTACACTTTCAATACATATTGACCGTGATCCAGTATTGCGATATTTATTGAATGTGTAGCATTCAGTATTGATGGATCGCGATCCTAATCGCAGAATAACCTAATTTTGCGTGATCCTTTGCAATGGATCGCGATCCAAAAATCACAATATATATTGAACGTGTAGCAGTGCCCATAGAGTTCTGAAATACTTTTCTCGATCTTTTCTCGTTAAGAACTTTTTTATACCCTTCACCTTCGTGCGAAGGGTATATATAAGTTTGTCATTCCGTTTGTAATTTCCACAATATAATTTTCCGACCCTATAAAGTATATATATTCTGGATCCTTATAGATAGTGTAGTCGATTAAGCCATGTCCGCCTGTCTGTCTGTTGAAATCAATTTTCTGAAGACCCCAGATATCTTCGGGATACAAATCTTCAATAATTCTGTCAGACATGCTTTCGAGACGTTTCCTATTTAAAATCAGCAAAATCGGTCCATAAATGGCAGAGATATAAGGAAAAAACCAGGACAACCTCAATTTTTGACCAATTTTTTTATTACTAAGACATTAATATAGACAATATGGATATCTAATGATAGATATTTCAAAGACCTTTGCAATGACGTATATAAGACATAGTAAGTTGGACCTACAATGGGTCAAAATCGGAAAAAATAATTTATAAACCGATTTTTTTTTCCCAAAAAAAAATTAAAAATCAAAAATAATTTTTTAAAATTTAAAAAACAAAAAATTTTAAATTAAAAAAAAACTTTAAATTTAAAAAAAAAAAATTTAAATTTAAAAAAAAAAATTTTAAATTAAAATAAAAATTCGAAAAAAAAAATTTTCCAAAAAATTAAAAAAATAACTTTAGAAAAAAAATTAATTTTGTTTACCTAAAAATATTTGAAATTTTTATTTTGAAGTATAATTTGGTGAAGGGTATATAAGATTCGGCACAGCCGAATATAGCTCTCTTACTTGTTTTTTTAATTAAGTGTTATTGAAATTATTGTACTATTTGAAATATGTATGGCACAGTAAATGAATGCATACTCCTATTATTGCCAACAGCCCCATCTTTATTGCGAGAGTAAAAGTTACAATTATCTCTAACAACTAAAATAATGATAGTGTTGTCCTATAATTTAAAAAAAGTCATTAATGCTATAAAATTGAAAACTGCTCTATCACACAATTAAATAAATTATCAGCCTATTTGTAGAAAATTGTCTAAGAAAATAAAGTTTACTCTACTCGTACGAACATAAAAGTAAAGTGTGTGACACTGGCAAATGACATGCAAAAGTTAATTATGAAAATAGTTAAAGTTTTGCTGCAAAGCAGCATAAAAAAATCTAAAAATGCATATTTAAATGCAAAACATGCAATGCATGAGAGCAAATAGTAAACAATTTGACTTTAATTCATAAACATTTTATGGGCGCGACAAGATTGTAATATTATCAACAAAAACAACAAAAAATTAAACATTTATGTATTAAATAAATGATTTGCAAGAAACTAATAGAAAAAATCAACCAACCAAGCAACCAGTTGTTTAAAATTGCACACAAATGTTTAGATTTAGTCTTATTTAAAAAAAAAAAAAAAACTGTGCTGAAATAAAGTGATTTGAATTAAAAATTCAAAATGTTGTTAAAGTTTTTAGAGAGAAGCAAAAAATTAAACGGTGGCAAATATTTAGACACACTTCCATCAACCAAAAATCTTTGAAATAAAAAAACAGAAAAAACCAAACGACTTGATAAAGTTCATATTAAAGTAAATGAGTTACTCGACTGTATGCAAAATTTGCCATATTTTTTTTATTTTTTTTTTGTAATAGAATCTCAATATGTTGCATGTGTTGCATGTAAGAGTATGTTTTGAGTTGAGCACATATTTTGTAACGATTAAAATCACACCTTGTAGTTGGAAACTAGTCAAGAAAAAACAAAAATTTAAAAAAAAAAAAAAAATCCAATGGTTAATCAAATGCATGCATAATTGACAATGCAACTTGTATGTTGTTGTTTTTGTTACTTTTCCAGTTGCTTGGAAAAAACTTCAACTTATAAATCTATAATTGCTTAACCATTTTGTTTAGTTTTTTATTGTTGTTGTTGTAAGTGCTGCAGTTTTTTTTTTAACTGCCAGCAATTATGGATTATTTTTATAGTTTTGTGTCTGTTTTTAGGATCTTTAATTGATAGTTTTTCATTTGTTATTGTCATTACGAGAAAAAAAATCAACACAAATGAATTGGAAAAGTTAAGACGAATCTTATATACCCTCCGTTTTCCATACAAATGTAACAAGTGTTTGCATGTCCATTCATGACTCTTTATCCAGTTATCTAATCGGATATCACCTTAATGGTAGTTTAACCAGCCCTTTTGCGGATAATATGAGGATAAGGACTGTCGTATATGCGAACGACATTGTTGCTGCATTATCAGGTAAACAGCTAGTGACACTGTCGAATTGCGTTAAGGTTCTCAGTGACCTGGAGCATGGAGTGTCTCTTGTGGATTAATTATAAATCATTGGTCGGTACAAATAGATCATGTCACATTAGTAAATGTATTGTAATGTTGCATAAAATGCATTTTCTGATTATGTTTTTTTTTTGATACACAATCTCCAATTTATATAGTTGTGCACATTAGAATAACTGATTGCGTACGTCCCTAATGGCTATGATTGAAATCAGACCTAGTCATCTTCTCAGAGAAGTACAATATTGGAAAATCTGTGACTCCTCGATTGAACGGGGTCGGAATTTAATATTTCGGATTGTGCTATGTACCTCCGTAAAAATAGTTATTGATTGAAAAATTTCAACTTCTGTTGTTACATATTTGATTGATCGTGATTGATCTCAACATAAGGCTTGAACATAAGGCTTGGAATTAATCGGAACTATACTATTCTATATAGTTATAGTATGGTGAACATTAAGTTTTTAAGTCCAAAACATAGATCACAAAATAATATACCGATTAATAGAAAAAACAGACAAATGAACAGCATAAACTAAAGTTTCCCCTCTTCGCATTCTTCAGAATAGACATCCAGCAAACACAATTTGTTTTCAATCATGAAATGACGATATTTTATACAAAAGATAAACTCACATCTCATAATCAAAATCTCTCAGATAAAGCTAGTGATATTTCAGGCTGCGGTATTGGCTATCAGGGAGATATGTAAAGCTCTGGTCGACAGTCAGGTGACATTTCTATCTCTCAAATCGTATACTACTTCTTCTACTTTATTCAGCCAGTGTAAAGAAAAGTTGCCCAGACTAGGTCGATTAAGTTGGGCACCTGAGCATAGTAACCAATGAAGTAATGAGCATTGAATTATGGATCAGCAGTAACTAAGGAACTCCCCTTAACTCCAAAATTCAAATAAAGCTAATGCATATCAGGAAGCGATATTGACTATCAGGAAGAGACATAAAGATCTATTTGATATACAGGCGGCACCTTTCTATCATAAATCGTATGCTAGTTTTTTTTACCAATATGGTAATGAGTAGGTGGACAAAATAGCCACATGATCATGATATTTAGAGGGCTGATAATAGAACAGAAAAATGGACAGGTGTAGGGTTCACAAAAATATATGGAACGAATGCAATGAATACTACACAAATTTTGAACAACTCGATCTCAGAAAAAGCTCGAAATAAACGAGAGAAGTTAATAATCGAGAGAAGTTAACACCGACACCAAAAGCAATAAGTTTTGATAAAAACAGCACCTTACTACACTCTATCGAACTCCTTGGAAATATCTAGAGCCACCACTTTACTTTCGACAAAACGGTGAATGGAACGACATCATTTTTCTGATAGGAAGGCTAGCAAGTCTCCCGTAGTCAATGTAGGCGATTTTATTGATTATTTGACTGAAAATATTATTGATCGATGATTCTATATGAAGATGAAGTAAATTAAATTATATTTAATAGGAAAAGAAATGGTAAAGTGGAATTAAACTTGCAATATCGCTTGTTGGGTCATATTGACCCAAAGGATATTAAATGTTTGTAAATCGTGTTTTGAAATGTGGAGGGGACAGGAAAAATTTAAATTTTATTATTTTCTTTTAAAAGTATAGTTTTCGTTCCTGTAATGGATAAATTAAAGTTTCACGTTCATATCTTATAATTAAAGGGAAAAAATTGGGTCAAATTGACACAAAAGAGTGCAGAAGGGTTAAATCTGAATTTTCTCGGCCGACATAATTCAACTTATTTCATTGAAGTTGGAGTATATGTTAACTAGTCACAACTTTGGCAGCCATAAGAGGATACAAAAAGTTGCATATCTGTTGCCTATGTAGATTATTGGAGATCCATGTCACCAGTAGGGTTTTTAATTTCCCGAACTTTTTTGATTCCCGTGAATCGGTAAAATTTTTCTCTACATTCCCGGGTTCCCGGCTATTCCCGAAATATATAATAATACTGTAAACTATGAATATTATAGCAAAATTTTATATAAAAACTTAGTGCTATAATCATTATATATAGAGCTTCGTATTAATTAATTCAATTTGAGCTTAATTCACTAAATAAAAAAATTTCAGCTTTTCATTTCATAAATCTATTCCCAATATATAATTCTTTAGATTACTTCAAATGCTTCATTTAAATTGAATTAATTTTGAAGTTAATTAATAACAGCATTTATTCAAACTTTGAATGATTAAATTTTTGTTGATTCAAATCTACTACAAATTGAGTTAAAATGTTTTTTCTTCAATCATTTCAAATCTTTTAATCATTTTCAAAATGAATTGAATAAAATTCTTTAGCCTTTTAGTGAAAGGAATGAATTCAATACATTTAACTGGATAGTTAAGAGATAAAATTTATGTTGATCCCGAATTATTGCATTCAAAGGTAAATTTTTATAATACAACATCTGCAAAACACACTCATTATAAAGCTGTCATTGTTACCAAAATGGCCAAAATCAATTCTATACTTGAAATTACCAAATGGTGTGCCGCAGTAAAAAGAAGGGGCCTTTGTTCTACTAGTGTTTTCTGGAATCTTGGTCAATCTTGGCATTGAAGATTATTCACCTTTATTTCTAGATCGTGCAGTTTTCCATATGCTTTTTTAATGTTCATTTGAAAAACCCCAAATAAATAACAATAATAAGCGGTCTATTATTGCTGAGCTATAAACGAAAAACTGTAAAAAAAACTTATCACTTTCTTTTTTTAAAAAAATAGAGTTCTAACTTGTTTTCTTTGTAGTTTCGTCAGTTTTTAATTCCCGGTAATCCCGACTAAAAATCCCGGAAATCGGGTAGTGAAAAATTGCAAAATTCCCGGGAAATTTGTCCCGGAAATTCCCGGGATAAAAACCCTAGTCACCAGCTACCAGTTCGTAAAATCATAAGAGAAAAGTTTCCAATTAGCAAATTTTTATAGCGCGAAAGGCGCAACGCATTTTCAATCCCAATCAACAATTTAGGACACATAGAGCAGCCTATCCGAAATATATAGAAAGATAGATATGGGATGATTACTTGGTAGATCACCACTATATGAAGTTAATACGACAATTGGATCTTTGTTTCAAATGGAGATGATCAAATATTCTCAACTCAATGATGGCTGTATCAAGAGTATGTATTCCACCAGCTAACACACAACCATATTGAGATAAACTCCGAAGATCGTTACTAACAGAATGACAAAATTAATATATCAACGCTAGGTGAGTTGATGATTGACTATAAAAACAACAACCAAATCTCTATATTATTATAATTATTATTAAGTTTTTGTAGTAATTTTGAAATCGCATAGTATGCAACGTATGTGCATATGAGTATTTTAATAGTTATTTATTAAATCTAATACTATATAGTTATTTGTAATAAATTATATAGTATGATGGCTTTAAAAACCATAAGAAGTAGAAAGCAAAAATAATAATAAAAAAAATTAAACATAATTTCAATTGACCATGGCTTAAAGTTGTTAGTTGGTTTTATGATTATTTTCAAACATAAACTTGAAGATTTCAATAATTTTTTTTTCATTTTGTTTTTGTCATAATTTCACAGTCACAAAAATGTAAAGAAAATAAAATATCAAAGAAAAAACTAACAACTACTGTTGGTTGGTAATTTTCAAATATTGATCAATACTAATAAAAAACTAACATCGACGGCAAAAGGCAACAAAAAGTATTTGAATTGTTGCAGCAACAACATAAAATCAAACACTTAATCCAAACATAAAATAAATAAATGTTTAGTTTTTTATTTTTGTTATTTTACATCCATAAGATGGGCAGGCAGGCTTTCACTTTCTAAACATACAAGTGCGAGTCAAATCAAAATATTGATTTTGTTCGACACTTCAAAAAAAAAGTACCAAAAAATAAGATGGTGATGATCCACTATGTGTGTTTACTTGGTTGAAATTTTGTGAAATTTAACATCTTTTGCCACTGTTTAGGATTTGTTAAATAAAAATAAT
Organism: Calliphora vicina; assembly: GCF_958450345.1. NCBI lineage: Eukaryota > Metazoa > Arthropoda > Insecta > Diptera > Calliphoridae > Calliphora > Calliphora vicina. The sequence continues at coordinate 96,821,792 of NC_088782.1, forward strand.
AAAAAATAGACATTTAAAAGTAGGTATTATTAAAAACAATGAAAGTTTTACATTCCCCCAATAACTTTGTATACCTTTTTTCCCTTAAACCTTTCTAGTTTAACCTAAATTTTGAAATGAACAGCAAAACTTTGTTAACGCCTTGCTTAATTTTTGTATGTTACGGAAATTTCATAAGTTTTATGATAAATTGAATAATTTTTTGTTGTTTTATGAACCTTTAATCTCTTCAATAAGTTTTACATTCACATGCATATGAAAAACTTTACACGCCCCTGTATTTATCTTAAATTTTTTATATTGCCTGCATTTGACTTCTTTTCTGGTTGTGTTAACCCAGTCACAAAAATTTAAAAAGAAAGAAGGAAAATGTCAAAACTTATTTAATCAAGTATAAATTATTATTAATATTTATTTATGCTTTATGATTTTTCTTATCGTTATCCTCACTGGAATTAAATATTAATATTACGGATACCCCCACTGTGTTACCGAGACGTTTTTAACGGTTTGTTATGACGTTTATTTTAGTTTTTTGTTTTTACCAATTTCGCATTAAGGTAATTTAAAACTAAGGCAATGACTTGTAAAGCTGGTTAAAGAAAGTCTGTTTGCATGAATGGAATATAAAGTTTAGGGAAGTTTGTTTTTAATTAACAGAATATTTGGTATTGGGTAACCTACAAAGTTTGTGCTCAAAATTGGTTATATCTCTATTAGTGTGTCCCAAAAATTTTTTATTTTTTTATTTTCATGGTTGCTCAAACATTATTTAAAAGCTTATAGGGTAAAGTGTTTTTGGGATTTTTTTCAGATTTTTCGGAAGAGTTTTAGAGGTCGCTCAAGTCGAGTTTTTGCCAAAAATCGGATTTGTTGGCCTATTTTTGAGTTTTCTTCATAACTTTGTGAAAACCCACGATTTTCTTTACTTTTGAGGAACCATTTTAAAAGGTTTATTTTTGTGTGCAAAAACTGTTAGTTTTTCCAATGAATTGGCTCATTAAGGTGCCCTACATTAGAATTTTTCGTAATTTTTACATAAAACTCGACTTGAGCGATCTCTAAACCTCTTCCGAAAAATCTGAAAAAATCCCAAAAATACTTTACCCTATCACGCTTTCAAAATATGCTTGAGCCCCAACAAAAAAAAATTTGGGACACACTAATCTCTATACTAAGTTCACTATAGTGCTGTTATATATCCCATAAAATCATTATAAATCTTTCCTATATCTCAGACAAAACTGCTACCAGTTTGTATATTATCATGAATGTGAATATACGAGAATATATTTACAAACAATTTTATTCTAATGTTTCTAATATTTCGTCAGATATGAGAATGTTTATTGAAGGTTAACCCTTGTCAATGTCTCGTTAATATTATACCAATAGACCTCAAAAGATCTTATCCAAATTATAAGGTGAATATTGCCTACTTCAAGACATCAAATCTAAGATCACTAGCTAAGAACCCATAACAAAGTCCCAAACCTCTACTACTAGTAGTAGTAGCTACTGTAACATTACCACAGGCATGTTCTTAATTGATATATTAAAGATCTCTAGCTAAGAACCCACAACAAAGTCCCAAACCTCTACTACTGTAACATTACTACAGGCATGTTCTTAATTGGGGGATTACACGGTCTGCTATTAGGTCATATTGTCATAATGTCCTAAAATATTATGATAGTTTAACAATAATTCTTGTTGTGTTTAAACTATCATAATATATTAGGTCATTATGACAATGACAATATGACCTAATAGCAGACCGTGTGAAACCACCAAATATTTAATTGATACTCTTCATCAAGGACTACACCATTTTCGATTTAATTTCAGGATTTTCCAATTGAATTTCTGAAATTTTCAATTATATTTCAGCATTTTCTAATTGTATTTCAGAATATTCAAATTATATTTCAGAAACTTTCAACTGAATTAATTAAGATCCTAAGAGTAACAAATTGAGGGACTAGTGAATAGTGCCAATCCGGTTTTAGTTGGATTTACTATACAATTTCCTAGAAAGCTATCAATTATTCACCCTTAGGTCGGTGTTTAACTCCAGCGACAGATTCGTACTAGATTAAAGAAACTGGTTGGATTGTATCTTTAATCTAGTACGAAATTATATTTTCATTAAAAATTCACTCTTAAATAAGGCGCTACGAACAAAGTCCCAAAAATTTTATATAGATAAAACCAACAACGAAATTTTGGGACTTAAGCTACGTTTCCGCATACACCGTAATCGGCACCGAAAACAAAATTCGATACATTTGCATCGAAAATAAGTTCGTTTCAGAAATCGTCAACGAAAACTGGGAACGAAACGGCACCGATCAGTAACGTAAAACCTGTCATTTGGTGCCGGAACGAAAACAACTTCAAGTAGGTTGTTTTCGGTGCTGTAGGAACGAAATTATTTTAAATATTTTTTTATTTCAAATTTAAAGAAAATCAAAATGAATAAAAAAAATAAATTTTCTTTATTGAAAGAGGAAAAAATAATAGATTTTGTCAAAAATAATGAAATTCTACATATTTAATGTGCGACATCCAAAAACAAAAAATAATTTCAGCTCGGCAACTGAAACGAAAACAATTCAGAAACGAGACGGTGGCGAACACCAACGTTTTTCAGTTTTCGTTATCGGCGCCGATTACGGGGTATGCGGAAACACAGCCTTAGTTAGTTTTTGGGGGATTTATTTCATTTCTAAAATTTGGGATTTAATTCATAAGGAAATTACTCTGGGGTATATCAAAAACTGGATTCGCTCAGAAAAGTTTTTTTGCATTGCCAGTCTTCGGCCTGGCGCTGAGGTTTTCTCCTCTTGGGTTTTCTGGGGGAAGCCGGTTTTTTTATACACCCCCGAGGAGAAAACCATTTCTCACGGCCAAAAGCCGGCAATGTAAAGAGTTTATGCGAAGCCGGTTTTTTCATTTAGGTTTGGGGGTTTAGTTCCTTTTGTTGGGGATTAATTTTATTTAGAACTTTTGGGTTTTAAGCCTGCAATTTTGGGGTTTTAATTCATTTGCGGTTTAAGGACTTTCTTCGTAGTGCCCTTAAATAATGTGATAGTTTATGTTTAAAGTTATTTCAAACTCAAGCTTTAAATAAATCCTCATAATATTTTATATATATTTTTTCTTTTCTTTAAATATATTTCATTTGGTATATGTTGTTTTGGCAACTGGTAATTAATTACTATAATCTGAACTCGTTTCAGACAACATCTTAAGGTTGGGTTTACTTTTTTTCCTGCTGTTTCATATCATTTAAGACAGACGACCCTTCTTTTCAAAAACACCACAACCAGCCATGAAGTACATACTTGTTTGGCCATTATAATTGCTGTTTGTTGTCTTAAACTCTTAAAGAAACTGTGCCACAATTTGTTGAAAGCTTAAAAGGCAATTTAAAGTTTTAGTTTAAATGGGAAAGATGGGTAAATTTATTTATGTTGACATATTTCTGTTCTACTTTTTTTTAGTTTGGTTTGTTGGTACATGAGTTGTATGTATAACAAAAATATCTTATCGTACGATTATCTGAAATTTAAGTTTAATTTAAGTGAGTTTTTTTTTGGTTTTGTGTGGTTTGGCTAAACAATTATTTTAATGGTTAATAGTTTAAATAGCTGCTCGTAAGTAGTTGTTAAGTTTTAGTTTTAATGGAATTTAAATAGTTTGAGGTGCAGTTTTTTTTGTTAGTTTGTCAGTTAGTTAATGCTTGTAATAAATGTACATGTTAGAATTTTATAATTTAGTAGTATTAAACACCTTTTAAGGTATTAACAAAACAAATAAATATGAAATTCCAATTAATGATTTTTGAAAAAATTGATGACATTTTTTCTTAGTTATTCTAAACGTGTAGTAGACTACTAGATTGAAAGTATAAATTACTAACAATTTATCATGTTTTTTTTTTGTGCAGACTATTAAACAAAAACTACAACTACAAATAATTTTTAGTTAAAAAAAAGTCCATTAAAGTTTTATTAACGAAAAAAGACATGTTCTAAGTTGGCAATTAAAGTATTGTTTCATGGTTTAGTTGAAAATACAAAAAACTAAATCTTAAGAATTTTTTTCTATTTACTACGAGTATTATAATGTCACAGCAGCTACTAAATCATTTTTCTATTTCACCAGGTTACAACTCTGTGGTGTTGCCAGTGTGTTGTGATTGCTGGGCAACATGTGGTGGTTGTCTAATTCACGTTGCTATTTGTACAAAAGAAGTTGGTTTTTTCACAATTTTTCAAATTCGGCCCCATTGGGATTCAATTGCAACTTGTTGAATTGACGCTAATTAGATGGAATTTTTATATTGATAGACATTATGCTGCTGCTGCCGTGGTTCGTTAGTTAGTTTTGTGTATTTGGTTTTTATTATATTAATTTAATATGATATCTTAACATTATTATTTTTTTTATTGAAACATGTAAGACATTAATTTATGCGTTTATTAACACTTTTTGTTGTTTACATTTTCCATAACAAACAAAAAAAACTCTATTTTAAACTTTTACGTTTCGAAAATTGTTTTGAAAAATAAAATGTAATTAAATTGAGTTGTTGGTATCAGTGTTTTAGACACAATACATGTTGTTTATTAAGAATTCTAATTAAGATCAAAAAAAGAGAAAAAGTAAATTGTAATAAATGCAATACATATTTATTTCATAAAAGATTTGTAATGAAACCTTGATTTAATTTTTAGTTTCAATCAAAATAATGAAGGTTTTTTTGTGGCTTAATAATGTAAAGACTAAAAAATTTAGGTTTTATTTAAAATAACCTTGTTTAATTGTCTGCAATAGAAAACCACGTAATTAAATTGTAAAACTAAGGTCGTTTTCTTTTCTAGGAAAAAAATAATTTTTCCAAAAAAAAAAACTTGGACCGTAATAATATTTTACTTGATTTGTAAATACGAATGTCAATGAAGAATCCAAGTTCCATGACCTCTATATGCCGACCACTGCTGTAGAATTCTAAGAATTTTATTTGAATACAATTCATTCATTGCCGAATTAAGTCGTAATGGAATTAATTCATAATAAAATTCGTTCAACCCTTGAATGATTAAATATTTGTTAATTCAACTCTAATTCAATTTGTATGAAAATATTTGTTCTTATTTCAATTAGTTTTAAATCATTTACAAAATGAATTGAAAACAAATAAGAGAGCTATGTTCGGCTGTGCCGAATCTTATATACCCTTCACCAAATAATACTTCAAAATAAAAATTTTAAATATTTTAAGGTAAACAAAATTTATTATTTTTTTACAAAGTGTTGTTTTTAATTTTTTTTTTGTTTTTTCAATTTTTTTCTTTTAATATTTAGCAAAAAAAACTTTTGTTGAAAAAAAATTCGGGTTAAGAAATATTTTTTCCGATTTTGACCCATTGTAGATCCAACTTACTATGGTATTATATTCGTCATTGCAAATATTTATCATTAGATATCCATATTGTCTTATTAATGACTTTATAATCCAGATATAGGTAAAAAATCGAGGTTGTCCTGAGTTTTTCCTTCTATCTCAGCCATTTGTGAACCGATTTTCTCGATTTTAAATAGCAATCGAGCCTGAAGAATTCCGGAGATGAATCGTGTATGTAAGTTATTTGGGGACTTTGGAAAGTTGATTTCAACAGACAGACTTCTCACGAAGGGTATAAAAATGTCTAAAGCCTATTTGTAACAGATATAATTTGAAAAAAATTTAATCATTTAATAAATTTAATTAAGCTATTTTGTAATGGATTTGAATTAAAGGAAATTTGAATGATTCAAAAAGGAATCAGTTAAATTAAGGATGCATTCCCATAAGGAATTCTTTAATGTAATGATTAAAAGATAAAATTTAGTTTGAATTTTAATTTAATTTAGAATTAATTCTTATGCTTATGTTTTCAAGATATTGTATTTAAAAGCCAAAATAAACTAAAGAAATAAAAATGTCAAAGAAAATACAAGAACTTATTGTGAATGTTTTGCTTTTGAGACACATTATGCGAATTCAGAACGCCATATTAGACTTGTTTAAAACATGAAATTTCTTAAAGCCTCTTTTTATATTTAAGGCAGAAAAGAAATTATTCTTTAATTGTCTTCAATTAATGGTAAACATGGTTGAAATTGAAAATTTTTAATTGATTTAATTTAAAATTGATATTCAACGCAAGAATTAACATTTGGAGACATTGAAATTCAAGTAATTACACTAAGACCTTGGAAAACGAGCTGAAATTATTAATGAAAAAAGGATCTGAAGATAATAATTTCTTTCTTTAATTTTCTTTGATAAACTTCAATAATTGTTGTATACCGCTTTAATTTTATATTCTTTTTCAATTTATGCCAGTTGAGGGTTATGTGTGATGCCTTTAAAAAATCTTCTGTTACATTAAGTGAATCTTGAAATGATGTTGTTGCACCGCGCTGTTGTTGTATCTGCTCTGTTAAACTGTCAATCCTCTTTTAAATGTGACAGACAGTCTGATAGTTTGTTGTTTTAAGAAACGCTAAAACTGTGGTTTAAAACCACCACTAACACAAAAGCATATTGTAAAAAATTGGGTCAAATATCAGTTTCTTTTTTTTTTAGTCTGCAAAAATTTAAAGAACTTTGAAGTGAAAAAAAACACGCATGCTCAAGAAGTTAATTTGGATTTTTTTTTGTTTCCAATTTTTTCGATTTAAAAACTGTTTGTAGCTTCAAGTTTAATAAATAATTTGCAATAAAAAAGAAATAACATAAAGAAACATACAAAATTGCACATTGTGTGTAAGTGATTTGACACGTGACATGAAATTTCACTTTAAACGCCACTATATAAACTCACTCACAAGACCAAACAAATCTTTTCAAATGATCTATTTGATTTTTTGACAACCAAATGTCTCTGTGTGTTTATCTATCGTCTGGCTTTGTCTGCTGAAAAGAGATTTTTAGCCAGTGTTTGTTTAAAGATTTTTTTGTTTGGAAGTCTTTACAAAGTTTAGATTTGGGAGGTATTAAGGAATTTGCATTCAGTTTGTAACGATAATTTGTAGTTTTTATTTTAAATAGATCTTTACTACAATTGGCATGAATTTAGAATTTTATTATAAATTAATTCATCAATGAATGAAATCTACTCAAACAAAAGCCTTAAAATGAATCTAAATAATTTGTTCGAAAGAATTAATTCTTAATTCAATTTTGCAAATCAAAAAAAAATCGTAAATCAATTATGAATTAATTTATAGGCTTAATTCCTTAGTATTACTAACGCATTGAATTCATTCCTTTGAGAATTCATTAGTTATTGAATTAATTCCTTATTAAATCATTCAAGTTTTCTTTAATTCGTATCCATCACAATTAAATTTTTCATCAATTTAAATCTATTGCAAATAGGTTTCGGACAAATTTATTCAATAGCTTTTGTAAATGATTAAAAACAAAACTAATTGAGGGAAGACAAACAAGTATTCATTCAATTTGGATTAGATTTAAATTAAAAATAATTTAACCATTCCACTATAGGTAATTTTACCCATTTTTGTGCCCAAAACTATAAGGAATCATTGAACAAGGATGAAAATCGGTATACGGGAGTCTTTAAGGTTGCTGATTTCGAATGTGATGTAAAATTTTTCAAATTAAAAATGGTGGATCCAATATGGCGTCGTAAAATTTATAAAGTCTTCTGATTTACATAATAATCGGTATATGGAGATACTCAAGGTTGCTGATTTCGAATCTGAGGTAAAATTTCTCAAATTCAAAATGTCGGATCCAATATGGCGGCGTAATATTTAAAATGTCTTCTGATTTACATGAAAATCGGTATTTGGGGATATTCAAGGATTCTGATTTCGAATCTGAGGTAAAATTTTTCAAATTCAAAATGGCGGATCCAATATGGCGTCGTAAAATTTAAAATTTTTCCTGATTTACATGAAAATCAGTATATGCGGGTATTCAAGGATGCTGATTTCGAATCCGAGGTAAATTTTTTTAGATTCAAAATGGCGGATCCAATATGGCCGGAAATCATCCATATAACTTAGATATTCTTTTCATAAAAAAATCCAAACATTTTCCTTCACATAGCCGGATTCCTCATTCAAAACATTGCCGAATTCAGTTTCTCCACTCACTCTTATTTTGCGCATCCAACCAAATTTCCGCAAGTTCGCAAGCGGAGGCTGCCTACGAAAAATTATATTTCTCAAAAAGTGCAACATGAAATTGACAAATTAAACTCAAAATTCTTCATTTAACACGATTCTGATTGCTTAAAAATTTACAAAAAATATTCCTGGAAAATTTTTCCCGCGTAGGAACCCTACCTGACAAGCTCACAATTCAGTAGTGTAGTGACGGAGATAAGCGGACACGGTATATTTGGCAACCATGCGAGGTTATAGGTCAGGCCCTATAACGACTTCTGTAGAAATTGTCAAAATGAAGAGAAGAATGAGACCATTTTTCATCTTCTTTTTCATTGGGAAAGTGATATTTTGAACTCACCGCTTTTAAATTATAAGTTAAAAAGCTCATTTGTAACTAGTCCAAAGTAATTATATTTGTAATGATAGTTTTGTTTTTGCTGGACAGCTTATACCACCCAAAATTTCCAGACAAAGTGTATTTAAAATTCGTTATATATCAGAACAAATTTAACAATTTGTTTTGGTTTTCTCTTAAAATTTAAACTTTAAAGACATTCTTTCATTACACATCTTGTCATTTAAAATTAAAGCTTTAAATGGCTAAAATCGAGTGGAAAAAACTTTTTTAAATGAGAAGAAAAAAAAAGCACACACTTCAAACTGTCATTCACTATTCAAAGTGTAATAGATCAGCTTAAATAGATTTCGCCGTTTTTTTTTTGTATTTTATAGTATTTGAGATCAGAGAGTGTGTTTAAAACTTTTTCAGCACACCAGTTCACCAGAGTCTTCACTCAAACATAGTGGTATTGACTTTAATTAAAGATCTTTTTTATGTAAATATTTGAATACGTTTGCTTGGGTTGTCTGCTATTTGAGCATGCTAACAATTAATGTTTTATTATGCTAAATTGATTTTTAATTACGTTTCAAGTTTAATGAGTTCTTTTGCCTTTTAAAGAGAATTTTACTACTTACATTAGAAGTGTTTGTACATAATTAGAAAATTTAGTTTAGTTGAAATTTCAAATAAATAGTGGTTTATGTTAACGAGTACGTATAATAGTGCTTACAAAAGTCAAAAGTCCATTTAATATAAAAAACAACTTTAAAACACTATAACTACTCAAGTATTTTGCACTGTGTATATTAGTGGTGGTAAAATATTTAAATAATAAGTATCGATTCTAAAGTAAGCTAGTGGTGATAAACTACACTCGTACGCTATTGGTGATACAATATCGATACTGCCTAATACCTAAAAAATATTATTTATCGCTTGTTTTAAAGAATATGAAGAATTATTAATCTTAAATTGTTTTCGTCTTTAATCCACATGACAAATTTTTAATAAAACTGCTAACAAAAGATAGTTTTAATTATGTGGCAACAATACCTGTAATCTGTGGCGCAATTTTAAATCATTGTTAAACTAAATTGAAAACAGTGGCAGTTACTTAGAAGTTGTAGTCTTTTGAAGAAGTGAATGTCTTGCAACAAATCCATAGAAGCAACAACATCAACCAACTACAACACTATTGCCCCAATTATTTTTTGTTTTTTTGCCACAAATAACAAAGCTACAATAATAAAATAAAATTGTATGTACAAGTCTATTATACTTGTACGTTTTAAAGTTGGATATAGTCTTCGTAAAAGAAATATAAAAAAACTTTTAGAAACATTTATGGTAAATACGGTTAGAAAACTCCAAGAGAGCAAAACAGGATTGCTATTCACTATTGCTGCTGCTATTAAGTAGGAAGAAGACAAGCCAGTAAGTTAGTAACTTTTATATTTATTGACTAATTTGGGTTTTGAAAAACTAGCTGAAGAAATAGAAAAAAAATACATACTAACAAAACCGATTATTAAATCAACATTTCATTATATGTATACGAATGGATACAACAATTTTTTTTTACAAAAAAATTTAAATACAGAATTTAAATGTTGAATTTAAATTGTTGTTTTGGGATACATTTTTAAGAGATTAAATTTCAGTTTTTATTTAAATGAGACCAACTTTTCAAAAATAAGGTCAATTTAAAGAAACCATTAAACTGATTTATGACCATTTATGATCGAAACCTGTCCGGATTTAAATAGAGCGTGAGACTTCATCATGATAAAAATGCCGATTTCTAATAACTGAGGAATAATGGATCTTTATCACAACTATTTTAGAAACAAAATCGACTACAGTATATATTGTAATCAGTATATCATAGACCGGAAGCGATTTTGGCAACTGAGGCCACACAATCATTGGATCTTAGGTCCTGATCAAACTAAAAACAATTGTTTACTCAAAACCACATTTCGGACTATATTGGTAACTACTATAATCTTGAACACCACTATAATTAAATTCCGTGGGCAGCCAGTCTTCAAGCAGCTCACTTAGGTCCATCCAATAACTAATGTTGTTGTTGTAGCAGCGTGAACAATTTTACAATATTTAATCTGGGGGTGCAGCAATATCAAGTCCAAAAAATTGTGCTACTTCTGCTGGATGGGTCCATAAATCTACTGGACGTAGTGAAGTAGAGCTGTCTAGACAGTTGAAAATGTGGAGGCTATCATGAGGACATAAGTTTTGGACAGCACGGTCTATGCGTTACCAGATTTCATTAAGCCTGTTGCATCATCCTGATCTTAGTTGTGCCAGAACGACTCTTGTTTTCCGCGGCAGAATCTTCTCGGCGTCTGCTATCGGTGGTGGGCAACTTCCAAGTACGACATTCATACGGTATCCTGATACGGCGGAATTGATGGCGTCTCTATGAATGTCGTTCAAAGCTGCGATCCAATGGCTCCAGCACATACCTCTGTAGGCCCTCCTCGTATTTTCTAAGGTCTTGTCTGACATGCCTCGGGGGAGACTCTAACTGTGTGATGTTGAAGTAACTGTTGCATCAGCATGACGTTATGTTCCTTGACCGGTAGAACCTTAGTTTCCTTGTGAAGTTGGTGTTCCGAGGTAATTTGGAGGCAGCCTGTGACGGTCCTTAAGGCTGCATTTTGACAGCTTTGAATATTTCTCCACTGAGTATCACTTAACGAACGCGACCACACTGGAGCAGCATAGTTAACCACTGACCGGTCAATCGTCTTGTAGGTTGCTAGCGAGGTTTCTTTTTCTATACCCCAAGTGCTGCTGGCTAGTGCCTTGAGGACAACAACTATACAATAACTAATGTGATCAGTTTTGATGCTCATGAAGTATACTGCATTTCTCCCAATCAGCACTCGTTGTTTTCACTTATGAAGCAGATTTACTTATAAAAAAAACAGATGTATTTATCCTCGACAACTTCTCTAAGAACGAGAGGAAGGGAACGTCAAGCCGATCCATATATTAAGCAAGACTGGACAATGACAAGAACAAGTGAGACTCAGTCTCCTCCTATTCCACGTTATGACAGCAGTATGCAAGAGGAATACCAGGAAAGTGGTCAATCATATCTTCACCAATCATCGTACCCGGTCTGATCAAATAATCAGCAATACAGTTAACCGAACACATATAAGCGTTACCCTAGAATGTCTCGCTATCACTTTTAGAGACACCCGGCACCAAGATGTTGATGTGAAGACACCATTATTATTTCCAAAAGTGGCAAATTATTAATAGCACTTACTTTTAAAAACTCAACCTTTAAACAAAACCTCATAGAATTGTAATCTCAAAAACTCTCTTAATGATCATGCTTCTGCTTCACTTAGTTGTTTAACAAATTTATCTTGTAAGTAAAACCTTTACAAGATAACCCAAACATAAAAACAATTTTTGATTTCATACATATCTACTTCTTAATAAACATTTTTTTTAGTTTAGTTTGCATTAATTAACGACTAATCTCTAAAGATTTAAACGAAACACAATTATAAATGACAACCACAATTACCACTTAAAACATCAAATATCACATTGAGTAGAAAAAAAATTCGTAAAAAAAGCTTTTAATATGCTTTTGGCTTGAACAAGCTTTTGTTTTAAGTTGTATTATAGTTTTAAATTATGCATTCATTGCATGTGGTATATATACTCTCCTCTTGCTGCACCACATACGATACTCATTCAAGTACTTTATAGTACTTTTTTTTTAAACTTTTAATAAAAATCTATTGCATGTTGTATTTGTGAACAAGATGCCGACTATGAATCCGAAATCGACTCCACTCACCTGCATGTATCTAGCCAAAGCGGCTGCATTTGTACGTTGCACTTGTGATCTCAACTGAGGCTGTGGTGAGCCCAGAGGGCTTACAATCGTTGATGTTGAACCACCAATGCCCGTGTCATAGCCTTGGGCATTGCTGCAATCGACATCTGGAACAAAAAATATATTTAAAGAGTAAGAAAAACAATATCAACAAAAAATACTCGTGTAATAAAAATAAAAAGTTGTAGTATTAAATAAAATTGTACAGCAAATAAAATCGTATGTATGAAAATGAATACTTACATACTTACATACGTACGTACATATAACAAGAATAATTGTTAATTGCAAACAAATATCAAATAAAATGTAAATTTAGAAGAAAAAAATGCAAATTTAAATAAAAAAAGCCACTGGTTGAAATCGAGAAGCTAATAAATAATTTGTACACTGAAAAAAATATAATGTTTAAACAGAGAAAATGCTGTAAGTCACAACATTTTCTATAAAAAATACTGTTGCACACAATAATTTCTATAAAAGAAACTGTTACAAAGAAGATTTTCTACAAAATAAACTGTTATACACAATATTTTCTATAGAAAAAACAGTCAGACACAAGATTCTCTAAAAAATAAAATGTTATACACATGATTTTCTATAAAGTAACTTGTTATACACAATATTTTTATAGAATAAACTGTTATACACAAGATTTTCTATAGAAAACAATGTTATACACAATATTTTCCATAAAAAATACCGTTATACACAATATTTTCTATAAAAAATACAGTTATACACAAGAAATACTGTTATACACAATATTTTCTATAGAAAATACTGTTATACACAAGATTTTCTATAGAAAATACTGTTAAACACAATATTTTCTATAGAAAATACTGTTAAACACAAGATTTCCTACAGAATAAACAGTTCTAGACAAAATGTTCTATAGAAAATACCTTCAAATTCTTATTTCTCCCAGTGTTGACATTTGTAGTCAATTAGTTATTATTGGTAATACTCATTCGCATACATACTGACGTACACAGAGTTGTTTTTTAAAGATTTTTTTCTATATTCATACCTAATGCACTTTGGCATCACTTGCCAAACAAATGAATGGCAGTTAGTTTTGAAAAATTTGCAATTTGTGACTGGAGTTACCCGTAATACACTTAAATCTGTACGATATTTTATGCAGTCAAAACCAAACGTAAAAATGCTAATTTTGCCTTAATATGCAAAATAATAATAAAAATAAAATGCAAAAAAAGTTCATATATTCAATTATACAATAAACAAATCTTAACAAGCGATCTTTTGGAAAACCTTCTAACACTTTAATGATTTACCATGGCCTTTTGCCAACAAAACAAAAAATTATAGAAAAAACAACTTGAAAATCTATCACAGATTGTTTTTAAACATAAAAAAAAATTTGAAAAATACACCAGATACTGAGTTTACAGGGTTTAAACATTACTTCAATACAGTATGTCCGGACTATTTACTGACACAAATGTTCTTATGTTTGGGGTAAACGTGTCGATCAATGTTCATGTTAATAATTTTCTTTGTAATTTTGTAAAATAGCTATATTTTTGTGTGAAAATGACATTTGATGGCGAAAAAATGTTGTAACAACGTTGTTCGAACAACAACATAAAATCGACAAGAGTTGGCCACACGAGACGAATTTATGTGCGGATAAGAAATTGTGCGCAGAGTGAACAGATTTATGGCTCGTCAAGACTGGTTTTTTTTGAATAGGCAACAGTGGAGTAAAAAGAGTGTAATGTGTAGTTTAAATACTTAAAATGCTAAACAAAATGCCTTTGTTTGCAACTATTTTTTGTCTAGTTGGCATTTTATGCAAATTGCTTAAAAATATATTTGAAATTGATAAATAAAATGTTTTTATACGTATATTAGTTTCATTTATGTTATGTACTTTTGTTTGTGAAAATTATGTGTGAATTTTGTGTGATTTTGTTTAGAGTTTTTTAAATGCTACAATTATCGTACAAGTGTTCTTTACAATACTACTATTTCTACTACTTCTACTCAATTTAGTATGAATGAATTTAAATGACCTTTTATACATGATTTATATATTAGTTTGCATGTAAAATGTAAATAAATATTTATTTTTTTTCCTATAAATATCTAATTTATTTAATTCACCATAGAACAGGGTGTGATTTTAGCGTTCTAACATAAAGTTTCCATTTGTAATTAACCATGTATGGTGAATACATACTGTAGATATTGTAGTTTAAGTAATTTTATTTGCACAATCTGTATAAATGACGGTAATTTTATGTAGGAATTTGTGTAATTTATGTAACATAGTGTGTAATTAACGTGTAGAAGTGTTAAATACAAATTGTTTTTATTCTGTATTCTATGTGTTGAAGGTATTAGAGGTAATCATTAATTACTGTGTATTAGATATTCAGTACACGTTAATATTTTAAACTACTTATTACAACCAATACTTATTAACATAATTGTTAATAAATTAAAGCTGATAGTTTCTAATTGTTGTTATAATTACATCACACAACAAAAGAAAAAAGTTGTATTATCTGGTTTCAGGAATTAGTAATTTTTATAAAAAATGAAAGTTTTGCAATTTTAGAACTTAATGAAGGCCTATGTATCTTAAGGTCACACATATTATTTACTAAAACATACTAGTTGTAGGGAAGT
This sequence comes from Calliphora vicina, assembly GCF_958450345.1. Lineage (NCBI taxonomy): Eukaryota > Metazoa > Arthropoda > Insecta > Diptera > Calliphoridae > Calliphora > Calliphora vicina. Next base: position 96,836,878 of record NC_088782.1, read on the forward strand.
ACTATGACTCTGTGAGAAAATTATTACCTCTACCTTATAGGAAACGGAAAAGACGCAGAACTAGTCACGTGACTGGTTACCGGGTGGTGGGAATCGGTTCTAGTTCTCAAAACTATATATGAAGGGGAACTGTTGCTTTTATTGAAAATCACTCAAAAGTTAGTTTAAATCTGACAGATTTTCATACAAATTCTAGACTGAATATTTTGTCATTGATTGACATACATGATTTTGAGAGAGAAACATCTGTCTGTGTCAAAATAACACTTTAACAATAAGATTTTAAAATATAAACAAATTGGATTTTAAGGCTTATTATCTTATAATGTATTCATTTTATATTATGCTATAATTTATATTTTCATCCAATATTCAATTTAATATACCCAATACTTTGCATTAACACACATCAAATTTAATTAAAATTTATATCAACTTTTTATCTAACCTCATTCTCGGTTATCACCATTAAAATAACACTCCTTCCCAAATCTCATTAAATTAAACCATTTCAATCAAAATTCTTTAAAATACTGTTTGTTTGCTACAGTTTTTTACTCACCTTTTAGCGAACTATTCATGCACATCGGACACTGATCGTTGCGGAACATACAGGAATAGCAACGTTCATGACCACAAGTATCGATCAGTTTTCGTCGTTTACCTTTGTCGAATGAAATGCGACAACTGGGGCAAACCGAACCGCTGGTATCATGTTCCAATAAACGGCGTATAGATTGCAAATCTGTAAAATAAACAAAGAACAAATGTTGTTTTTTAATTTTTTTTTATTTTCAATTAATATATAATAAAACTAAATTTAATGCATAGTTAGTATTTCAATGAAGATAGAATATTTGTCTTATTTTTATAACAATATATTAATTGATAATATTAGCATAATAATTTATGCGTTCACACGCACTCACGTTTTGTGTAGGCTCACACTCACACAATCTGAATAATTAATTTCAAATTAGCATTTTACTTTGAGAAATACAGCTAAACATTATTTCATACTATAAAATACAACTGTTTATATTCTAGCGTGAAATAGCCTAAAATAGTTGGATCGTTAATATAAATCGATATGTGCTATTTTGGCAGCTGGTTTTCCTAAAAAAGTTTATAGCGCCATTGAGTTACCGTACATTATTTTCGTATGCCAATTTAGTAATGTTTTCCCTTTAAGGAATGAAATATATTAAAATTTAATTGATTATTGACACGCTTTTATTAGTTATTATTTGGTATTCACATTCAAATATTAAGTATGTATGTAAATTGAAAGATTAATGACATTAATGAGACTTTTGCTAAAATTAAATAGAGGGGAATTTCGAAATCAAAATCAAATATCCGAAAGAGTAACGTTACCAAGTCATTCATTATCGCACATCCCAAAAGCCTGAATCTAGAGAATTAAATTCGTCCAAAAAAATCAAGCATTGGGCGCTTATGGAAATTTAAATGTTTAGGTGGTAAATACGATAAATTTGTTAACATTTTATCTTCTAAACGAATATAGATACAAACAAATTCTTTCTTTAAAACAAGTAAGAGAGCTATATTACCTTTCACCAAATTATACTTCAAATACAAATTTTAAATATTTTTAGGTAAACAAAATTTTTTTTTTCCAAAGTAATTTTTTGGAACATTTTATTTTTCAAATTATTTTAAAATTTTTTAAAAAATAGTTTTACCGATTTTGACCCATTGTTGGTTCTACTTACTATGGTCTTATATACGTCGTTGCAAAGGTCTTTGAAATATATGTTATTAGATATCCATATTGTCGAAGGTGAAGGGTATAAAAAAGAGCAGATAAATGTTAGGTACTTTTTTAAAATTTAGGACATTTGTGGGAAATTGTACATTGGGAGTTTATTGATACGATATTTTTCAAAGCAATAAACACTTAAAATGAATATGAATGACTATAATGGATACATTTTTGAAATTCAGTGTAAAATTCCGGTAAAAATTTAATCTATTTTTGGTACTTTTTTAGAAAATCCGTCCATTTTTAAATTTATTTGAATGAAACTTGAAATGTTTAAATATATGTAGATACAAAATACTTCCTTAAATAAAAAAATGAGCAGACTGCTGTTTGGTATTTTTTTGAAATTCGAACTTTAACGGGTAAAAATTGTAATTTGTAATTTTTGGAAATTCTGAGTAAAAATTCCTGTAAAGATTGCATCTTTTACAAATGATTGTTGTAAAGGGAATCCCAAAATTCAAAATATATTTTGAAAATAATGGAAATTTAAGCAAAATCTCCCTAAAAGTGGCTTTAGATGATAAAACTTTACGAAGAGGAAATAAAATGAAAATTTATTTCTATGCCAAAGAAATATGATTAAAATGTTTGACTATTGGTTTTTGTTTTTACACGATCCATATGAAGTTGTTAATGTTTTTTGCACTGTTTACATAAAAATTATTGTTTTTTTTTTAATTTTAAAAAATAAAGAGATGCAAACGATTGTCAAATATTCATCCGTTTTAACTAGTGCTTCCGAAAAACCGAAGAATTTCAAAACCGGTGTTTCGGTGTTTAAAAAATGTAAAACCGATCGGTTTCGGTCGGTTTTGTGATAACTTATTAAATAACAAATTTAAAATTAAAATTTGCCGTGTGTTCAAGAGGATAAGGAAAATTGGTACATTTTGTTTTAATGGTACTTTTTTAATATATTAAATTAAATAGTTAGCTTATATACATTAAAGTATATCAAGAATAGGGGCTCAATGGTATTATGATACCAAAAAAGGAGACCTAAACAAAACTAAGGAGTACTTTTTCGTTCTTCAAAATGGTACCTTTTGAATTTTCTATAATATTGAACCTATAATCAAGAAATTACTTTGATTTCAAACTTGTACGTTTTATTATATTAAATTATTTTACTCAGCCAGTACTCCATACTTTTATTTCATATTTGAAACTTTTTTAAAATTAAATAAATAAACATTAATTTGAATTTTAATTGTCAGGAAATACTTGGATGAATCTTTGGATGAAATAGTTTGTTTCTCATTTCTAAATTTTTAATTTTTCTACTGAAAATTGATTAAAATTAAAAACCGAAGAATAATTGTCGGTTTCGGTTTTAAGCCTTGAAAAACCTCGGTTTCGGTTTCGATTAAAACCGAACACGAAACTCTAGTTTTAACTATTACATTAGTATTCTTCTACAAAAAAATTTTGACAGATCATATTACATGTGGGACAATGTAAACGTTACTTAAAGGTGGCGTTAGACGATATGACTTTATTTACGAAGAGAAAATAAAATGAAAATTCATCCGTATGCTATAAAAATGTAAAAAAGTCGTTTGACTGTTGTTTTTTCTTTTTACACGATCCGTGTGAAGTAAGTGCATAAAAATGGAACCCTGATATAATACGACTACAAATAATAAGGATCGACTGTCAAATTTTCATCCGAATTTTCTCTCAATGTCAAATGTTTTCATTACATATTACGTTTAGAGTCTAAACTTTACTATCTCATTCCTGATCTTTTAAATACAATTTTGCCAGATCATTTGAAGTGTATGACAATGAAAACGGGGCTTATGAAATGAAAACAAATGTATCCAAAACTTGTCACTGTTTGGTACGGATTTTGGGCTGGAAGTATCATCATTGGTCGTTACTTCTACTAAATTTATGCCTGAATTCGATAATATTGATGATCTTCAAATTCTATTTCGATCTTAAAATTCTGTGGAATGTATTTATATGGAGGATTCTCTGAGTAGACTTCAAAATTGCTAACTAAGTAGGATATCTATTTACAAGTAGGGTATCTATACAGCTACATATATTCCCGCAAAATTTATATTCTCTTTGTTGGCCAATAGTTAGTTATATGTACATGAACACTCGTAATTTCAGAATATGTCGTTAATTATTGTCAACTTTTGCACGTCCATTCGCCGTGTTGCTACTCTAAAGAACGCAAACAGCTAAAAAAATGCCCGTTTAACACATGGGCATATGATTAAAAAACCATCAGACAATCGATCTTATGCAGATCTTGTTTTTTGTATTCCACTGCAAGTGTGGGTAGTTGAAAACAGATGATATTAAATTGCCAACAGTCTATTTGTACTTGTACTCATTCACCACATTTTAACCTGTTTAGTTAACAAGTTTGTTGTGTTTTTTGTTGTTGTTGTGTTGTTGTTTTGTTTTGTTTTTCTAAACTCAAAACTTCTTGTGTCTATTTACTACATGAGCAATCAAAAGTTTAGTGTTACCAACAACAGTTGGTTGGTTGGTTACATGAGGTTCAACGTAGTTTGTTATTTATGTGGGTTGTTAGTTTTACGTTGCTTACGTTCATTGTATATTTTACTTTTCATTTGTTTGTTTGTTTATAATCGTATATTTTCAGTTATTATGGGTTTTTATCATTGTTTTATAGAATTTATCAAACCATAAAAACCTTTTAAGGGAAATATTATGCATTATTAAAATTAATTTACATTAATTAAATTTAAGATTATCTCAAGATTAATTCAAATCAATAGAAATTTTCACTATTTAGCTAAAGTTGTTAATAATGATTTTTTAACCTCGAAAATTTTAATTAAATTTGTTTATTCAAATAAAAAAAACTATTCCTTTACGCATTTTCAAACATGTCTGGAATATGTGGGTAGGTTTTTTCATCATAAAACACCTTTCTGCAGCACACAAATAAAAAAAAATAATTCTGCAATTTTGAAAATTTTGTGTGGGTTTTTTATGCGAAAATAATGCTTACAAGAACAAGCCATTCAACGTCCGGTGCACTCAAAACATTTGAGTGAGTGTTTTGGAAATTTCAAATAGGTATTAGGTATAAAATTCAAACAAAATCCTTTGTATCTAATATAACTAAAACAATTTTTTGAGTGTTGTAAAAAGTCCATGCAATTTTTTTAGATTTTTTTGCGTGTGGGTTGTAGACCACGATTTTTTTCATAACAATTTATACTGTGCAACTGAAAAAAAACCCCAAGAACCACGACATAAAGTCTGGCAGTGAACATTACATCAATTGTATTTGTTGTTTTTTTTTTATTTTTGGTTTTCGTTCAAATATTTAATGCGGGATTATTATTCATTATTACTGGGTTTGAATTGAAAACTATGTTAAAAAATATGCGAGGAAGTGGGACTGTTTTAATAATAGTTTGTGTTTGGGTTTCTGCTTTATGAGTATTTAAATGCATTGTAATTCTAAAGCTTTAAATGCAGTCATTTGTAATGAGGGTTAAAATGGCAAAAAAAAAAATTAGCAGCGGAAGTTTTTACAAAATACGTTCAACATGTTTTATGAATATCAAAATGATTTAAATCTGTAGATGGAAATCACTGATTTTAGAGATAATATAATAAATATAATTACAAACATTTTAGAAGATATCTTGAATTTTTAATCTGAGTTCAGAGTATGTACTCAAACATCTTTGAATTTTGGGTATAACTCTATATGTTCTGTACATATATGAGAGGGTGGGTTAATAAGTCCGTCCGTGAATAAAACATAGGTTTTCGGATAAATAAAATCATTTTATTTTGCAACTTTGCAACATAGTCTACTTTGAGCTCTATACACTTTGTCCAACTTTTCTTAATTTTTTTGCAATTCTCTTGTGAGATGATTTCATTGTAGGAGTCAAATCTCTATCTGCAGTGCCATTTCTGCAGTTTTGGTAACAAGAAATAGTCACTCGGGGCAAAATCCGGAGAATAGGGCGGAAGAGGGTGCATTTCGTTGCTTTATACATGGATTTTTACCATGGAAACTGCATATATGTGTACACTTTTGTGCATTCGACTGTGAGCAAACGTCATCTTGCGGAAAACTCCCTCATACCCAAGTGATCATTCAAAATTTAAACCACTGAGCCATGTGAGATGCCTGTGGCTTCCACAATCTATCGACCTTTCAATCGCCGATCGGTCAAAACCATCAATTGGCGTAGATAGGGGTGCTGGGGCGGGCAAAACCACCCCAGACTCGCATCTGCCCACCCCAGATAAAAATTTGGAAAGTCGCAGAAAGATTAATCATGGGGTTTTTGGAACCCAAAAAGTTAAAAATTATTCCAATGCCAATCGTACTACGGAGCACATGTAATGTTTGGTTTTAAAAACGGTTTACAAGCTAAAATAAAGGAGTCAAATCCGCTAGCCATTTTGGTTCATTGTTTATCCGACAGGCTAAACTTAGTTATTGTGGATTCGTGATCACACATATCATCAGCGCAAACATTCTTATCATAGAGGCATTATGCATTACGATTAGTTCTGCTAGTTGCGAAAGAAGTTTCTCAGCTATGCGTAGAATAAAACAATGGTTACGTAGTGCAATGCTTTAGGAACGATTTAGAATTTAGCAGTTTTTTTCAATTCTTTATTTATAATAATATTTGTACAAAGGCGTATATATACATATATGTACAGTGGTGGCCACCAATTTAAGACAAACATTTGAATTTTTTTCATCAACTAAATTTTAAGTGCGATAGAGCCAAAATAAAAGGACCTCTAAGGGTATGAAATTTATTATTAATGTTTCTAGATTCTGAAAAATGTTTGGAAAAATCGGTAAAACATATATGGACAAAGATATGTGCAAATACGGTGACCCACCTCAGCGAACATCCGCTGTTAATAACATGATATGACCGAAACTAATGGAACTAAAAATACGAAATTTGGTCCGAATATTTTATAATAATAAAAATATAATGATATAAATGTGAGAAAATATGTTTATTTAAAAAAAAAAAATTGTTGGTCAAGTTGTAGAAAAATTGTATGTGTTCGTGGTGAATATGTATGAATTGACACAGTCGAATAAAACACACTTGTGTGTTAAAGCAGTCCTCATGCATACATATTTGTGGAAGTATTTGAAAAAATAATTGACAATCACGTGGAATTTAGCAAACAATTTTTGTCTTAAATTCCTGGCCACCACACTGTATACAATATTCCATTTTTAAATATAGAGGCCCATAATCATAGTCAAACACTAAAGTCGGTTCTTTTTAAAAACAACTTTAAAATAAAAACCAGCTTTTTATTAATTTGCTACCATAGTCAAAATTAAAGTATGTTTTAAATTGAACCGACTTTAACTGGGTGCCACCGCAAATGTAGAAAATGTTTTCATACAATATACAACAAAAAACAGACTAGTGGCAACGCTGAACAGCTGACATACCAAATTAAAAAAAAATCCAAAAAACGTAAACAATAAAAGTAACCGGGACATCTAAAGAAATAAAGTTGTTTGTTGTGGAAAAGTGGAAAAGATAAGATTAATATCATAATTACGATAATTTGGTACTAATTTTATTGATAACTGTTCAATAATTGCAAAATCTCTACCAATATCTTGTAACTTAAACATTTTTTACTTTGTGACGAACTTTTTTACTCGGCGAAGAACAGCTGATGCTGTTGTTAAACGAGTTAAAAACAACTTCAGCTAGTTTTAAATTTAAAGACGACTTCAGTGTCAGAAGTATACTTTAACTTGTCTATGATAGACCTAAAGTCCACTCTTAAGTAAAGTCGAGTTTAATTCTCTTAAAATGTACTTTATTTTTGACTATGATTATGGGCCAGAGTGTTTAGATATAAATAAATATTTTCAACTCAAAAATAGTATTTTGTCTAACTAATATAATAAGGAATAAATAACTGTTTAGCAGTTTTAAATATTGAAAATGAAGTAGTTATGTTAGCAAACTGAATTTTTGTGATATTTTAGTTTTGTTTTAATAAAAAATTATTTTTTTTTAAAAAAAATTGTTTATTTTTACTATTTGGGAAGGACACTTGCCCACCCCAGAATAGTCTAGCTACGCTTATGATTGGCGTCCAGAACATTCCGCATCTTCCGTACTTGTACGGCCACAACGAAATTATGTAAACCAATTTTTTACAATTGAAATTGATGGTGCAGAGTTCCCATAGTATTTATCAAGCTTTAGCCTTTATTTGAGCACACGAAATACAATTTTCTCCATTTTCTCATCAAGTCGCGCTATCAATGGCTGTCAAACGCAGCTTGTTCAAATTTTGACAGGAATCAACTGGCATTTTCCTTTTGATAGGAGCAGTGTTTCCATTTCGTTTAAGAGGCTAGAAATTCAAAAAGTCACGGACTTATTGACTCATCCTCGTAACTTTTCTTTAATTCAAATTCATTATAAAATAGCTTAATACAATTTATTGAATTATACAATTTTTCTTCAATTCAAATCGATTACAAAAAGGCTTTAGCAAATTTTTTTTATCAGGCCTGTCACAGAATTGCATTTCGATCGAAAGTGGAATTAATTCCGTAAACAAATTTAGTGAAGGAAAACATATTTGTAGTAAATTTGATTGAAACATTCAAAGGTTGAATAAATTTTCAGGCCTGTCACAGAATTCCATTCCGATCCAAATCCGTATTTCGCTTCTTCAGAAAAAGTAAAACTAAAATTTGTTTCGGAATGAAACCACGTTAAGTTTTCAAATTATTTGGTTTTCTAAAATTTTTAATCAATTTGTGTACAAAAACGTTTGTTTAAAATAAAAAACGCTGTCAAATTAAAATCAGAAATACAGAATTATTAAATATTTTTGGAATTAATAAATTACACAGAATCTGAAGAACCTAAAATGAAATCGATCGGAATAAAAACTATGGAATTGAAACCATTTCGAATAAAATGTATGACATGCCTGTTTATTATGAATTAATTTAATAATTCGTTCAAATAGATGTTTTTGAATTTAGCTGAAAAATTTGTTTTGTTAGGACATTTTTTAATACTTTATTAAGATTTTAGTAAACTAAACTTAAATCGAATTAATTAGTTAGGTTTTTCGAAGTTGTGTTATGATTGTCTATACATTTGGCTCTTCAAAATTTAAAATTTTGAAAGAGGAAAATTTACCCCTTTGCTAGATTATGCTCTCACATCACACCCAAATTATCTGTATGTTTTTCATTATTGTAAGAAAGGCTGCACATAGGATATTTCTGAAGCTCATGCTTTTTATGAAACCAAGTATCATGTTTGTGGAGATACTGCTAGGCTCTGCCCGATCCTAATATTGGAAATAATCACAAATTACATGCTCAGAGGACTCACCTCGTTTCAAACTTTCCCAAAGTTAATTGAAGGTACCTAAGACCACAATGTCTGATAAATAGTTAAGTAAGTACACTAAGATCGATCATCATTACGATTTAACCTAAGAATAAAACCCCCTTTCCGGCATATTATCACTCGCGATCGGACAAAAAAGTTCCGGTGCTATGAAAATGCGCCGGGCCAAAATACGATCCCAACCCACGTAATGTTTAGAGCTGGCTGAAACGACTTCTAGTAGTTTCGATTCGAAATTTTTAGGAGATGGTTTGTAAAGAAAAAAAATCAAAAATTCCGGTTAAAACTCGGAGTCCAGTCAACTGTAATAAAAAAGCTCCCTAAAGTATGCAGTACAAATTCAGATATTTTATTTGCAAATAAATAAGAACAGGCAGAGGTGTATGTGGGTTGGAGAAACTTGAAGAACAACTAATTTTAAATATATAACAAGATTAATTTAAATCATAGATTAGTTATATAATATGGAAGAAGTTTTTAGCCTTGGTCTGGTGGTTACACAGACACTAAATTTCCAACCGAGGTTCATTTTAAAAATTTCTACAAATATCGTTCATCCTATTAAAAATCCTGTCTTCTCATTTGGAAAATAAATTATTTTCTTAAAAAGAAAAATAAAATACAAAAAAAGACAATTTTAAACTTGTGTTAATTGGTAAATTTCAAGCTGAACTTTACAATGTCAACATACGCCTGCGTATTTAGACGCAACATATAAAAACTGCAGACAAAAGCCAACCCACGTTGGTAAACGCGCCAAAATAGTAGAAAAAAACTTGCATCTGTATGTTGCACGTAAACTTACAACAAAAGACAGCGGAGACCACAGTCTAGGAAACATAATCGAGACAAAAACGGAGCCATATGCCAGACAATAGTAACCAGAACAACGACATCAACTACAAAAAAAGGGAGCAAGGTGGATGGATGTAAATGTGTTTTTCTTTTTTATGTTTTTTTTTTTAAATGCAAAATGTAGTTTAAACATTTTCTTTCAGGAATTATTTTATTTAACAAGTGCAAATGTTTGTTTTTGTCATGTTTATGTAGACAATAAACAAAATACATAAAATGTTGCTTATTTTTTTTTGTTTAAAAAACAAACAAGAAAACATAAAATGACATATTGCTAAAACTAAATACTGGTAGCGCAAACTGAAAAAGGGTCTGCAAATTAATTTGTAACGTAAGAAAACATTTAAAAATACTAAAAACTTTAAATATGCCCCTAGGAACGTTAAATACACTTGGAGAAATTAGTCAAAGAATTAAAGGAAATCTAAACTGATAAAACAATTGAATGTTAAAATAAATTCGATTTCAGATCCTTGAATATCGTTTTAATTTTTAGTATCTATTTTTTAAATTTAACATTTTTTTTTTTAAATTTCTTTCTGTGTATCTTATGTTTGTGACAAAATAATTGCATTATTTATTATAAAAACTTAGTGGTGCCTTAATTTTGCATGTATTTATTTGTGAACACATGGTGCTTTTAGAAACTTATTCAACAAAACCGGCGCGCTTTTTTTCCTGCTACAACAGACTTCTGTTGTTGACTTCAAGTACGTGTTGAATGCCAGAGTTGTTTTGTACCAGAGTTGTATGTTAAAAATACAAAAGCCTTTTAACTGAAATTTTTGTTAAAACAACAGTTGCAAACGACTGTCTGTCTGGCTAGCTGGATGGTTGACTGCCTGCCTGTCTGACTGCTTGACTCTCTGCCTTTGACAAGCTATTGACAATTAACATTTTTATTGTTCATATTGGAGAAAAAGTGTTTATCGTATAGTTTGTTTGGCTGAAATTTTGTTTGAAAGTAAAACTTTTTTTGTTATAAAAGTCTGTTGTTGAAAGATGTTGGTTGTATTTTTAATATTTTACAATAAACCTTCACTTTTGCTTTTATTATTTTCGTGTTTAATTTTTTTTTTCATCTAAATTGAAGTTTTGAAGTGTTTCAAAAGAAATTTAACCACAGATACTTGAGTCTATGTAGCTTTTGGTAAACATGAATGGCCACTTTAAAAGTAATCTTCAATGTTTTACATACAATATTTGTTCATTCATTTGAAGAAGTTAGAGGAATATTTTTTATAGTGTGATCTTTAATAAATTGTTATAAAGATCTTTGGTAAATTTAGTAATAATGAGACGAAATCATTGTAGTCAACACCCAGTATTTTGATCAATAAGACAGTGTACAGTTCACCACAAAGTAGTAACTCCAATTGATAGAAAGTAACCAGCAACATTTCCCGATCACCCTTTCTCTTAGCTCACCCTGAATACTAATTTTTAATCTTTATATTATTTTTTATTATTAGAGAGGCTTAAAGTAACGCTAACCATTGGATCGTTTCAGCAGCTTGGTGAGAGATCAGAAATATACACCGTTGCCATTAAGGTCCAAAAAGATTTCGAACCAATTTGTTATGCACGATTCCAATATTGAACAATATTAAAGTACATGCTCAGAGGACTCATCGTGTATGTCGCAAAATTTGCACTGTTTTTACTCAACATTGACCAAAGCAAATTGATGATACCTGAAATCACAATGACCGGTAAATAGTTCCGTAAGTACTCTAAGATCGCTCTTAGTGAGTGATAGCAGGTTCTAGTATTTACCCCTTTGACTGATAACTCATTCCGATTTAAACTATGAATAAGATATCTCTGATACACCTTCTCGCGATGTCAAGGAAAGGTTTCGGTAATATGAAAAGGCGACGGGATGCTGTGTTGAGCAAACAATTGGTCTGTCCTTCCCAGCATGTCCCTTACATGTTGACTGTATATATGACATCACAAATATCCTCAAAACCCCTGAATATCCTCCCCAAATACTCAACAATACAAATGAGGAAGTCGTAAATATTCACATGGTAGATTTACTGGGGTTTTATATGTTTGTAATCATCAGTGAACTTTCTCATGATACCGAGTCTAATCTCATTCAGGTACAAGGATTTTAAAACTTCTCTGAAACACCAAGTATGCTATCAAAGAGTCACATACTCAAATGCCAGTAATTCCCGGTAGTCTAATATACTCTTCAGGCCTCATCCTTTATTATGTAAGAGATAAATAAGCAGCGTAGCTCCTAGAGCATGAACAGAAATTATCACTTATATCTTCAAAACAGATTCAGTATGTTAAACTATTCAGCCATCCCGTTAAGAGATAAACAACTGATTCTGAGAACAAAAAGTGTTCTATAACTTTTTGTTCTCAGAATCGGCCTCGACTATCAAAATATGCATTCCTTAATTTTGAAGAGCACATTTGATTTCGACAAGTTCACAACTTCCTTCAAAGCCTAAAATACATTACAGTGATCTAGAGAGATATTCAGATCTCCAAACCAACCGATCTAGCAACTTGCACTGCATTGCAAGTTACAAAGTGCACGAGTTGCCAAGTTTATTGTCACCATTGTCCATAACAAATCCAGTGACAGTAGACTTATCAGTATATCCAATACACCCGAAGCCGAAGTCCAAAGATCACTGTTTTTTAAAGGATAACCCAATACAGAACGATCGAAGAACAATTTCAGATAGACAATTAAATGATATTATTTCGCTAGCTTATCTTTCAACTCCCAAACAATTATTGTAATTCTTTAATCAAAAACGTACTCTTAGCTGAATTAAAGGGAGAGAAGGGAATCTGCCGAAAGGTTTCATGATAGGAAGTCGGTAACAAACCATGATCAACCTTGGATGCCAATTGACGGTCGATGTTTGCGCCATTAATATCATCCATATTTGGTTCGATAACGATCTCCATTGACATTAATGCGAACTCAAGCTTAATTTTTGAAGAAATAAGGTCCGTGGCATCTCCGGTTAACCGCACCAAACTTTGGATTTTTCTGCAAGTAATGCAGTCTGTAGGATATGTTGTGAATTGGTCTCACCAATATGCGGGAATTTTGTTTAACAAACCCGTTAAGCCAATAATGAGCCTCGTCGCTGAACACAATTTTGCGATAAAATCGTCGTCTATAAGTTGCGAGAATCGATGACAGATTTTAAAAGTAAATTTGGTAGCGTTGTTCAAGCATCAATCCATTCATGATGATTTGCCAGAGCATACTAATCATAAAAGTCAAAAAGTGAGCGCAGTATGACAGTTCGTTTGACAGTTAACCCTTTCGTAAGTTCTATCGGGCTTAGAAAGCACCATTTATAAACAGTTTCATTGAAGTAAGATCAAATTTTATTTTACGTTATGTTCGAATAATTTGAATTTGAACGAACATTTTTAGGTTATTTTCGGTGCTGTATGAACGAAATTATTTTAATTATTTTTTTATTTCAAATTTAAAGAAAAAAAATAATTTTTATTTATTGGAAGAGGAAAAAATAATAGATTTTGTCAAAAATAATGAAATTCTATTTAATGTGCGACATCAAAAATTAAAAAAATAATTTCGTTTCTGTTTTATGCCGCAACGCACCCAACTGAAACGAAAACAATTCGGAAACGAGACGGTGACGAACACCAACGTTATTCAGTTTTCGTTATCGGTGTATGCAGAAAATCTGCTGAAATTGTTTTCGTTCGGTCCCAAATGACAGGTTTTTCGTTACTAATCGGTGCCGTTTCGTTCCCAATTTTCGTTGGCGATTTCTAAAACGAACTTTTTTTCGGGGCAAATGTATGGAATTTCGTTTTCGGTGACGATTACGGTGTATGCGTATGTAACGTCAATTTCATATTCTAGCCCTTCACTTTTTTTGTTAGGCATATACTAACTATGTGAATTATTAGACTACATACTGCTGAATATTTTCTTGAAAAACAAATAATGCTTTCATTTAACTGGCGCTTGGATTAAAAATTTAATCAATTACGTACATATTTTAACATTCCAATAACTAGTTTTCAACTCCATTTAAAATTAAGTAGCAGAAACTGTTAAGTAAACTATTAATTAAATTGAATTAATATCTTGCAAATCGACTCATTTATTTGGACTATAAACCCGACTCAAATTGTTTTTATTATAAGCTCTACAACATAAAACTGTGTTAAATATCAATTTCATAAAAATGATTACAGCATTTTTTTTTGTTGCAAATTTTCCTCGCACGTTCAAACGATTTAAACGTACATGAAAATACAAAAAAAAAAAAAAAAAATAGAGAATTGCGTGTTGAGTGATTGAATTTTTCCTCCTTTGGATTTGAATTTTATGAATGAATTTTAGTGTATGTTAGGCTTTTCCAAGCAATTTATTGCATTGTTGAGATTACAAATGAACCAACACTAAAACGCCCGCCTACACAATACATAAATTGTCGGGTGTGGGCGTTAATTTACAGCAACAACAACTACAAACGATCATGCTGCATATTGGCGATGTATGGAAATGTAAATAACCTCTACGTACTGAGTGTGGAACGTATTTGCAAACAAATCTAAATTTTTACCCAAAATGTAATGCAATCTTTTTTAGTATGATTAAATAAACTCGGCTGTTGGCTGTTGAGCGGTGTATTTAGATAATTTAGTTTTCTGTTATTCCTTCCTTCGTCCACAGTTTAGTAAATTGAATTTGTGGTCAGTTTTTTTTTATTTTCATTTTCTATTAGTTTGTCTATTGTCAGCTTGAAAATAATTTCATTTTCTAGCTTTTCTATGTTTATGTTGTGGCAGAACACGCATTATGAAAAAAAAATGCAGCCAGAGTTAAAAAAATTATGATTGTTGTGGATTTAAAAATTTTTACAATTGTTCCTTTCTTTTTTTTTTATTTTGTATTGAAATTTCAATTTTCTTTCTTTTAGTTGGGGTTAGAGTTTAGCATAAAATTTATGCACTTAAATTGATTTGACCGCAAAAATGTGGTATGTTGTGTCTGACGGGATTTTGATGCATGTTGTAAAGTCAATTTAAGCAGAAAAATTAAGTTATAAATTTTCTTGAGAAAATTGAAAAATGTTTGCTTCAGAGATTTTGCATACATTTAAAGATATTATGATGATAAAAATAATGAAAAAAGGAAAGGAATTTGTTTAAAGACTTCTATGAAATGAAATTAAAATTGCAGAGTGACTTATTCGCTTGATATTCAGACTATACTGGCGGTTTAAAAACGAAATGAGCAGTGACTGGGGAATTTTCTCTGATGAACTCAGATTTCTTTCAGTATGCCCGATAACTGTATCATTTTCTAGGCGGAAATTAATGCCATTGTTGCGGCATCAACAAGAATCCGAAAATTAAACCTCGAGATGTCGACCACTACGTGTACTCCAACGCATAAGATCGAAGTGTCCCCTCAATTTTTACTTCCTGGTCATGTTTGGAAAACACATTGTCGAGTTAGTATGAGTTTCAGGGCATGAAGGGATTTTCATATCATTTGGTTGCGGTGTAAAATATGATTGATGTCTGTTTCCATCAGTGACTACCGAAATTGCGAGTTACTGGTCACAACTTTAAGAGCCCTTAATCCAAAACTAATTTTTAGCTTAATGGATTAGTCAATAAGCAAACTATACATTATTAGAACACACAGAAGCCACATGTGCTTCAAGAGACACTATTTTAACCATAAGATGTCATTATATCGGATAAGTCCGTATTTATTCGTCGATTAAAATGATCGCCATTATTAGGTCAAGGTTTTTCGCTATTGTGTCAAGTTGGAAGCAGATTTTATGGTTACAATTATTCTGTGTTTTATTCTTTGTTGGAAAACTCTTTAGTAGTCACAGTATAGGTTGTAAAGGTAGCCAGCTAGAGATATCGGGCTAACTTGGATCCATAACCTTTTTGCAATATTCATGATACCAAATTAACCCGATGCACGAATCCATTTACCGAATATCCATCCCCGATTCCTTGTCATCTTCATAAAGACAGAAGGAAGATTAAATTTATTTGCATGCTTACCTGTGAAACTGTGCGCTGCCAACATAGCTACCAGAATCCGTAGCTAATTCTGTGAAAGCCCCACCCAAGCCGTCAACTTACAGCAGTAATATATGCTTTGATGAAAATGTAGTCCGAGTAGACTATCTGGTCTTATAGCATGAAACACCAACAAATCAGTCGATTTCTTAATCATTCAGACGAGAATCGGATTTAGCCAGTTTATTCGCAGCATGACCCGGCACCCTAACGCCGAATTGATGTGACAGCCTGAAATTGGCACCCTTCCGAAAGTGGGGAATTTTATAGCCACCAACCACCCTAGCCAAAGACCCATCTGTATAGATATCTAACGAAACATCCCCTATTAATGAAGACCCGTTCGTGATCGATACAGTAAATCGCCTGTTAATATACACAGGGATGTTAAGTATTCTCATGACCTGTATTCCCACACCTCTATGCCTGAAATACTGAGCCTTGCCGCAGAGCTTAGAGTCAATTATTAGGGCATGAAGTCCGCCGGCAGCCAATGCATCATAATAATCAGAACTCTCGATGGCGTACAGAAGTCGACTATAGTATTATCGAATAGTAAACTTTCGTTAATTTGATTAATACCCAAAAAAAAACAATAACTGCCTTTGATGCCCTCCAATTAATCGGGTTTCTGGTTTAATCGGTTAATCGAGCAAATAATTAATCGGGGTTTAGATTTAATCGGTTAATAATCGGTTAATTTTAAATTATTCGATTAACCGAATAATTTCTATTTAAATGTTAAACTGAAACTAAATCACGAATTTTGTGTATTTATTGAAGTATTTTATTAATAAAAAGAACAAAAACATAAAAAATAAACAAAACATAACAATTCAACCAAAAAGTAAATAATTTTCTTTAGTTTTAATAAAATTCGACTTGGAAAAAACTCTCTCGCTGATTGTAGAGTTGGAGAAATCGAAAGTAAGACATGATAAATAATATCCAATTTGTCAGTTATTTTTTTAGTTTTTTCTAAGCATATGAAATCCTCCATTATTCCATTGGAGTCCTTTTTAGACTTTTTAGATTTTAAATACTTTTAATAATTTCGATAAGTTCTGATAAAAACTCGTTTCAGTAGTATCTCCAGTTTCGTCTATTATCATGTTCTCATTCGAGAATTACATGTAAATTGAATGTTCGAAAAAATATGTAATTTTACTTTCACATTTGTATTTGAATTAAAATGGAAAATTAAGAACCAAAAAAATATGTTAAAGTGCAAAAAAAAGAAATTTCGGTTAATCGGTTAACCGACACAAATTAATCGGTTTATTCGTTATTTGAAAATCGGCAATTTTGAATTATTCGAACAGTTAACCGACCAAAATTAATCGGTTAACCGATTAACGGTTAACCGATTGAATACCCTAGTAATCATAGAGAATACGACTAAACAATTCTTTTGAATATTATTGCAACACATAGAGCGGAAACTCCCCAGTCAAAGACCTAACTCACTTGTCAAAAACCTAAGTGGTGAGAATGTATTAGTAGAAAAAACTATGTGAAAACAAAAACAACACTCGTATGTGTGATTATTTTGAGTAATTTTTTTGTTTGAGTTTTTTTCTAGTTTCCGCTCTATGTTTCTCTATGGGAACTGCTACACGTTCAATATATATTGCGATATTTGGATCGCGATCCATTGTAATGGATCACGCAAAATTACGATATTCTGCGATTTGGATCGCGATCCATCAATACTGCATGCTACACGTTCGATAAATATCGCAATATATATTGAACGTGTAACAGTGTCCTATGATTGCAACCATAGAGAAACAATAAGAGCGGAAACTAGAAAAAACTCAAACCTAAATTTACTCAAAATAATCACACATACGAGTATTGTTTTTGTTTTCACATAGTTTTACTAAAAAATTCTCACCACTACACTTTTTAGACAACTGAGTTAGGTGTTTGACAGGAGAGTATTCGCTCTATGTATATTTCTTATGAAACAAATGACAGTTCACAAAAAAGTAATATTGAACCGTATGATTATTTTGACGTTCAATTTTCAATAGGCGGCGAGTGTGATATATATTTGTCCATCTTTCCAAACCACAACCATTTTGACAATTTCTTTTGTTTGTTTTCTATTGCTAAATAACTGGAAACAGCTGATTCATATCTGTGTAATCTGTGATTGCAACTATTTTACATATTTTTATCGCTAAAAAAATGTAGTAGTTCGAAAAAAACATTTGTTACATAAATACTTGAACAGAATGCTTTAATTTGTATTTCATGTTTTCAAAATAAAATGTCAATTATTTTGGTCTGTTATTGGTTTCAAATTCAAATCAGAATTGTAACAGAGGTGTGTCATATAAATATAATGACCTTGAAACACTTGAAACTGTAATTTGTAACTAATTAAGCTGGTTTTGGTTCAATTATTTTTTATTTTTTGTCACATTGTTATGGATCTGTTTTATTATTTAATTTGTTTTTTGTAATTGTAATAGTAACGATGTAGAAAAATTACACTTTTGGTCTAAACTACAAATAAGCTAAGGTTGATTTCTGTGTTTTTGTTTTGTCTCTATTTATAAAAAAGGTTAAAAGTTTAGGTAATTTTTTATAGTAGTACGTGTGAAATTCGATATTTAATATTGTATAGTTTTTGTTTGCCGCTTCTTTTTAAATATGTTTAATGAAATGCTTGAGTTAACTTATTTATTTGAAAAAAAAAACTCGACATGAGTCACTTTTTCAACAAAACAAAGTTGAAATAAATTAATAAAAAAACCATTAAAATGTTTGCATGCTTCCAAGTGACAACATAAAAAATAAATACATTTTTAAAATTAGCATTTGCTAAAAAAATACAACAACGCCGACAAGACAAAGACAATGAATTTCCGTTAATTAAACATGTTAGTAGGAATTCATTTTTAATTTCCTTGTTAAAAATTGGTTATGCAAATATTCATACGTACTTACACTGGCAATCGTATTTGCTTTTTAATCACGTTTATTGAACTTGATATACTTATTTATTGTATCATTTTTAATTAAATGGTTGACTTTTTTATTTTATAAAATTGTAACCACAATAAACAAAAACATACCGACATATTAATTAACATTTTTTGTTTTTTTTTCATTCTGGTTTATTGAAAACCCTTTGATATGTAGTCTGTCAGTCAGCAAAACTAAAATGTTGTTACTAACTTTACATACTGACAACTTGGCGTTGAATGTACATTTGATAAAAGTGTGCGAAGTTTACAGCAAGCAACTCATTCCTCTGACCATATTTTTTTAATTTGTTGTTTTAATTTGTCTGTTCTCTTTTAGTTTTTTTTTTTCATTTAAAATTTATAGTTTTTATGCAAAGTTTTTAATTGATGCTGTATGTTTTTAGTTTTAATATTTTAAAGTGTTCATTCGTTTGTATTTACACATTTTCTGTGGACTATGAACTGTCATTAAGTCATTGGAATTTGTTTTCATTGTATGTCATTTTTGCTAGTGTGTGAGCATGAGTGTCTTGTCTGCGGATTGCTGACGTCAAAACTAATAATAATTCTTTGGCCTGATCTTGTTAATATTGAAATAATAAATTTTTCAATTAAATTGCTTTCTCTAAATGACATTTTATTAGGACAACATTTATTGCAGATACATACTACATATTTGTTTAGAATTGAGTTTGAATAAATGATTAATATTTATTTTATTGACATCTAAAGGACTAAAGAATGTTTATTTTAAATTTTAGTAGAGTGTTATTGTTTTACAATTGATTTTTAATAGATAAATTATATAGTTTTGCAATGTTTTCGCATATATTTTCTAAAGAAAATTTTGTATATAACTGAATTCTCCATAAACAATTGTGTGTGTAACAGAATTTTCTATAGAAAAGTTTGTGTCTAACAGAATTTTCTATAGAAAATTTTGTGTCTAACAGAATTTTCTATAGAAAATTTTGTGTCTAACAGAATTTTCTATAGAAAATTTTGTGTCTAACAGAATTTTCTATAGAAAATTTTGTGTCTAACAGAATTTTCTATAGAAAATTTTGTGTCTAACAGAATTTTCTATAGAAAATTTTGTGTCTAACAGAATTTTCTATAGAAAATTTTGTGTCTAACAGAATTTTCTATAGAAAATTTTGTGTCTAACAGAATTTTCTATAGAAAATTTTGTGTCTAACAGAATTTTCTATAGAAAATTTTGTGTCTAACAGAATTTTCTATAGAAAATTTTGTGTCTAACAGAATTTTCTATAGAAAATTTTGTGTCTAACAGAATTTTCTATAGAAAATTTTGTGTCTAACAGAATTTTCTATAGAAAATTTTGTGTCTAACAGAATTTTCTATAGAAAATTTTGTGTCTAACAGAATTTTCTATAGAAAATTTTGTGTCTAACAGAATTTTCTATAGAAAATTTTGTGTCTAACAGAACACCAACAAATCAGTCGATTTCCTGATGTTTCAGACGAGTATCGGATTTAGCCAGTTCATTCGCAGCTTGAACCTAACGCTGAATTGATCCGACAGCCTGAAATTAACACCCTTCCGAAAGTGGGGAATTTTTTAGACCCTAGCCAAAGACCTATCTGTACAGATATCCAACGACGCATCCCCTTGCAATGGAGACCCCTCAGTGATCGATACAGCCTGTCGCCTGTCAATATTCAAAGGGATGTTAAAGACATAACCCAAAATATTCCCGCAACTGTCAACTGAATTTTGTACTGAAAATTATGTGTCTAACTGTATTTTTCTTGGAAAATTTTTTGTTTAACTCTAGAAAATTGTTTCTATAGAAAACAAATATTGCAACTAACATGAACATTTTGTGTATACGCGTATTTTCTAAATTCTTTCAAACCCTCTTTCCAGTTCTGACTATGTAGTTAATAGTTTGACAACTACACAGTGCAGCGTCAAGTTAACTAGCTAATTGCCTTAACAAATAGTTCTTAAAATTGAAATATTGTTAAATTGTTTTGTTCATTTTGCAAAAAACAAAAAAACTTTTAACAAGTCAAAGTTAAAGTACGTGGTTAAACAAAACTAGTACTTAAACTAAATTAGTTTTCATTGTTAAGTAATTTTTTTCACTTTATTTTCGCAATTGTGAATGAAGTTTGTTGTTTAGTTGCCACGTAAAATTACCTGACGCGTTCATTGAAAACTCAAGTACTAAAGTTATTATTTATGAGTTTAGTTCATTCTATATTCTGTTACATTTCGCTTGCTATTGTTGGCAAATATTTCAGATAAGAATTGAATTGGCTGGCGCTTTGTGTGGAGGCAACCAACATAAAATTATAATTTATCACACAATAATATCATCACGTTTTTAAAGCAAAAAAAACAAAAAAAAACAAAATGAGTACAAACCGAAAATATAAAAAAATAATTACAAAATATGTTTATTTTTAGATTGCGAACGCAATTCGTGAAAAACAAATTATACTGAACGACAAAAAAAAAATATAGTTCTTTGTGGTTTTTTAAAGGAATAATGGTATTAATTTTTGGGTTTATAACAAAAATAAGGTATTGTTTAAATGGATTTGTAATAGAATTTATTTCAGTAGCTATTATTAAAATATTTCTGCATTTAATTGATTACTTAATGCTTTTAGGACTTAATTATATTAAATAATTTCTTAAAAAGAGGAAGTAATAAAATGTTTAGCATTTTTAGTTGTTTATTGGCTTTACTGGGCTTTTTGCTTGACTAAAGTAGGCATCATTGTTTACCGTTATATTAACAAGAGCTCAAAGTCAATAAGCTTTAATAGTAATTAGGCCGGCGCATGTGTTTAACGGCGTATTTTGTTAAAATATGTTTAATTCAGTATATTATGCTAAATTATTAAAACTAATTTGAAAAAAATATTTTAAAAAACGTTAATGCTTTAAAATAACAACATTAATTACTTAATGTTCCCTAAGTTGCACTCTTAGCTTTTAAAATAATTAATTGTTTTTAGGTTAACTTAATTTTCTTTAACAACAATTTTAAAAATTAAAAAAAATAAAATAAAATTTATCACCATTTTACTTCCATGGGGGAAGTTTTAATATGCCACAGCACGAAATGAGTTCATCAAAAATGCAAAATCTCACGACTATTTTCATTTATATTTTCTTCTTTACGACTGACTGCAGCTACCACAACTCGTAAAATTTTCTCTATGTCATAAAAACAAATTTTATGAAAAATTTATATGGTTTTTGTTTAAGCCAAAACAAAAATAAGAAAGAAAAAAATGAAAATTATATGATCAACCTCTTAAGCGAAATGTTAATTTACGAGTTCGTTAAGACAACGTCAGTTTTAAACAATTTCTCCATTCAACAAAGTGTATACGCTTACTAACTAACAACTGAAAAACTTTGTAGATGATGTATTTCTTGGCCTAAACTCTATATGCTAACAAACACATAAATTATAATATAAAATTTACAAAAAACATTTTCTTATATTTGAACTTGTTAACAATTTATTTTTATTTGATTTTTTTTTTTAGCTGCTTCCTTTGCTTATTTTATTACAATGTCATATTTTAAATTTGATTTTTTTTTTTGCATACACGATCATTTTTGTTAGTTAATAAAATGTTGTCTACATTTTTTTATTGATTAATTTTTTTGAAAGTTTTATTATTAAATAAAATAAGAAAAATAATAAATATGGTTTTGTAGTATAAAACAAATTGGAGTCATATTACTTTCGCTGGAATCACTTATTTGAGTTTTAGTTAAAGTTGTTTTTCTTTAAGTTTTTGATCTTTAGTTTTTTTTATGGTTTGTGCCAAATTTATTTGTACATTTTTCCAATAGAATGACTTCAGTCAAATTTATTATGGTTAAAAAAGTTTTGATTAAAAATTGAGTTTTATTTAACATTAGTTAAATTTTGTTATGTGTGTTTAGTTTTGACGTCAAGTCTGTTTTTTAAATAAAATATCAAATTTCAATTTTAGTTTTCAATGTTGTTTTGCAATTAAGGTCATTAACTCAAGCCAAAGAAACTCACTGTGCTGTATATATGTATTGCCAAATTGGGCAGTTAGACATATTTTAACTTAAATTAAATTTTGCTTGAACAAAGCTATTAGTTCTCACAAGCAGTACGATTCCATAGTCTTTTCGAATTTTATAAATTTTAGATAAAGTCGTCTCTTCGACTTTTTATATTATTTTAATTTAAAAAATTAGATGATCGCAAAATTTATTAATGAAAAAAAAAATAACTTTTTAAATTTTTACAACAAAGGTAAAAATTCTTTTGAGATAATGAAATTTATTGTTCGTCTTCTTTTCAAAAAGTCGACTTCGATATTTCTAATTTTTTCAACAAAAAGTCGATTGTTCGTATAATCGATTTATAGAATCAAAAAGCTTTAATAAGTAGGACTTCGAATTAATTAATTTATGTTGAGCAAAATTAAAAAAAAGTCAGACATAAATTCCTATGGATTAAAAATTAAAAAAAAGTTAAAAAGCTATTTTGTATTAGATTTGAATTGATGGGAAATTGAATGAAATGAATGAAGGAAACGCTAGATTTGACAGGAATATCTTAAAATTAGCTAACTATGTGGATTGTTCAATTAAATCGCCTGTCAAATTTGAAGGTTAACCTATCAATTGTTTAATGTATTGAATCAAATCAAAGAATGTTTGATTTTTATTGGGTGAGCAATGAAAGTGGTAAATGTGAAATGTATAGGCATAATTGAGCATTCTATCATACACAATATATTCTATAGAAAATATTGTAATACACAAGATTTTCAATAGGAAATAGTGCTGTTTTCTATAGAAAATACTGTTATACACAAAATGTTCTATAGAAAATAATATTATACACAATATTTTCTATAGAAAATACTGTTATAAGTACGATTTTCTATAAAAGATATTGATGTACACAATATTTTCTATAGAAAATACTGTTATACACATGATTTTCTATAGTAAATACTGTTATATACAATGTAAATTTTGAATATGAAATACATTTGCGTCTTAGGTTGGAACATATCGAGCACTTAGCGCCAAATTATCGTAAGCGACAGTTTTAAAATTTTTTTTTATTGCAGAAATTAAAATTTCATGGACCGGCTGATGTTTAAGCGTTCTCAGAATTTCAAAATTGGTAATAACTTCAACTTCAAAATTATAGGGGGTAAGATTTTATCGTAAGTAAATGTTTAAGCGACACAAAGTGGTATAGGAAAAAAAGAGGGAAATAAATCTGTAACTTCTAAATGATTAGATTGGTTTGAATGAAACTTCACATGCGCAAAGAAGAAGTGTTGTCGAGTTTAAGTTTTGAACGTGGACCTCATGGGCCCACCAGGGGCGTGACCAAGATCCATCAAAGTAGGACATCTCGGGTATGTTACATTTTTAAAACGATATTTCTTGATTTGAGTTCCGATTTCAAAAAATTACAATTGATAGTCGTAGCTATCAATTATCTTTTATAGCTTAGAAGATATTCTCATTTGAAAATTAAATTTTCAACATTTTTACCCACCCCACACGAGTTTTTTGATAACAGCGGATTCAAGTATTTCCCGATTTTCTTCAGTTTTCCTTTATTGGACTAACAACACATGTATGTGTCAAATAAAAAAAGAATTGTTTAAAAATAATGAATTGTTTAAAAGCATTTGAATTTAAAAATTTTTAAAAGGCGATTTTTCGCTTATTTTTTGGGAAAAAATAACTTTTTTTCTTTTTAAGTTATCGCAAAAAAATTCTAAGAGGAATTTCTACTGTCTAAACGCTAAGTTTTCATAAAATATTTTAAAGGAAAACAAATTTCAAAATTGTTGTCACCGAGGGGACCAGGTCCTTTCAAAAACACCTATTTTTTATGTAAAATAAAACTTTAGGGCAAAAATTCTCAAATCGCTTATTCGATATCAAAATATAGTAACCGATTTTAGGTGGCTCAATATGTTTCTAATTATTTTGTGAAGGGTCCAGATAAACCCGACCCTGGTATGGATATTATAGCCAAAAAACTAAAAATTCCCATTTTTGGAATTTTTCAACACTTTTTTGGGAATTTCGGGATTGCTGATAATAAATTTCAAAATTCGTTTTTATTTTTCCATTTTAAATAGAAAAATCTACATAACTGTTAAATTTCATTAAAAACTATTTATAAATAAAAATTTCAATTCGAAAAATTTTTATTTATGCAAAAATTCAATAAAAAACATTTTTTGTCATATTTTTCAATAAAGTATTCCATGAATTTTTAATTGTCAAAAGTTATAAATATGTTTGAAAAATAGACAAATAGCTTGAACGAAATTATATTATATTGCATCATAACATTTTAAATTCTCTGTATAAATTACAAAATAATCAAAAAAAACCTTCTCCTGTAAAATTTGTGTTTTGTCGCTTACGATAATTTGGCGCTAAGGGCTCGATATTATGATGTTTAAAAGTGTGATGATTTTAAATAACAAACATTTATTATGAGCAGTTTATTTTTCTGAAAAAATATAAATAATTTGTTAATAAAATTCACACGCCTGTCAAAATAACTTAAGGAAAGTTTAATGAAACAATTCCATATCTATGCAATAAACCACTCAAAGATATTAGTGAAAAGTCAATGGTACAAATTCATTATATAGATCTATACTATTATATACTATTTTTCACCTTAATGATGTAAAAATGTTGGCAGAATATTACCGACGCAAAAATGTCATATAGAGTATAGACAAAATTATTTTGGTGTTGTAATTAATTTAGAAAATAAAGAAGATGTTGCAAAACTATTGAAACTATTATGGCCAACTTTATTAGTCAAACATTGAGGAGTTAGTATATTATACAAATATTTTCATAGGACTGTCACTACTTTATTGACCCAGTCTTTCAAATGAACGATTTAGTTCAAAAAAAAAATAATTTTTATGAATTTAAACACAAAAAGTTGACAGTTGTTTTTAGTTGTGAATACATTTTAAAGCACTTATTAAACACGCAATATTTAGAAATTTAAATCATCTTAAGACATGATTTCTTATATTAAATTATAGATGAAACAATCTAAATTGAAATGTGACACTCAATTAACAACTCACTTGCCATAGTTGCCAACCAAAATTGATACTTCTGCACAAATAATTGACATTGACCCACTTCCTCATAAATTGAACACACCAAATTACCAGCTTCTTTTCAAAAAAATTAAAGAAAGATGCTCTAAAAACAAACAATCAAACAATTTGTTGAACAACTAGTTGTCATCTTTGTTACCAAATATGATATTATAACTAAGAAAACAACTTCACAAATAACTTACTTATGTATGTTTGCCATAACCAAGTTGGTATTAATGATTTATTGCCGCCTTAATAGAAAAAAAACTATAACCGTAACACATTTGTAACACAACAATAACTCAAAATACTTAAAAAAACATGTGTCAAACCAAATGCATGTCAATTCCACAGGCAGAGAGAGAGAAACAAAACTCAGCCATAAACCACTATTTAATGTGTGTCAACAATAAGACACACCGGAAACCGCCATTAAATATGCGACAACGAAAACAACAACAACAGTAACAGTAACGTTAATGCGATATTGCGTGTGTGAGGTAGGTCGAAAATTTTTAGTGAACTAAACTTTACATATGTTGAACCACAAAAAAAAATCTTCATTTATTTCCAGCGAAACGCAAAAATATAAACAAATAAAAGTGTTAAATTTATCACATAAATCAATAAGAAAACAAAAATACAAAAACAACACTTCCGTTTAACACAATATTTGGATGGGGGCAGTTTGATTTTTTATTCTTTAAAATTTGTTAAATACAACAGTTTTTGTTTTTGTTTCTGTTTTTTTTTTCTCGATTCAAAGAAACCCACTTGCTGACGTTTTTGATTGTATTTAAAAAATGATACATATTTTTTTTTTTTAAGAAAAAAGTGCAAAATATACAAATCCACACGCATTTCATTTCCAATTTTAAAGACATCAACTCGACATCAAGTAAATGTGTAGTAAAAAATCAATTTAAATTGAAAAGTAATATAATTTTTCTTCATTTTTAATGGGCGTTTTTAACGCCTAAACATATAAATCTACCATAAAAGGTAACATGAGAGTAAGACATTCAATATGTAACAACTACCAAAAATAAAAATCATAAAAACAAACAAAAATATTAACAAAGTTTTACACGAAAACAAAAAAACTTACTTATAGTACGAATAGTATTGCATTTGCTTAATTTATTTGGTTTTACTTTGAATGGTTGTTTAATTCACTGAAATATGAAACATGTTTTTAGTGGTGCCATACCACTAAAAATCATCTAAAAGTCCAATTTTTTTAAATTGTTTTTAAAGTTTCTTTGTAAATAGAACAATTAAGAGATCTATATTCGGCTGTGCCGAATCTTAGATACCCTTCACCAAATTATACTTAAAAATAATTTTTTTTGGAATATTTTTAGGTAAACGAAATTTAATTTTTTTTAAAATTTTTTCTTTTCGAAATTGGTTTTTTCAAATTTTTTTTTTTATTTTTAAAATATTTTTTTTTAAAATAATTTATGACAAAAAAAATTCTTGATGAAAAAAAAAATTCGGGTTACAAAATATTTTTCCCGATTTTGACCCATTGTAGGTCCAACTTACTATAGCTTTATTACATCGTTGCAATGGACTTTGAAATATCTATCATTAGATGTCCATATTGTCTATATTAATGACTTAGTAATCTAGATATAGATCAAAAATCGAGGTTTTCGAGGTTTTTTCATTATATCTCAGCCATTTGTGGGCCGATTTTAAATAGCAACCGAGCCGGAAGAGTTCCCCACATATTGATGTATGATTCATGTATGTAAGTTATTTAGGGGCTACGGAAAGTTGATTTCAACGTACAGACGGACATGGCTATATCGACTTCGCTATCTATAACGATCCAGAATATACATATATACTTTGTGGGGTCGCAAATGAAAAATGTAGAAATTACAAACTTATATATACCCTTGCCACTCATGGCGAAGGGTATAAAAACATAAAAAATCGTTTGAAACACAAAAATGTTCTTGTGAATACGACCAAACAAATGAAATAACATGTTTCATAGACCCATTTTTGTTAAATTATACCAGTGATGGGCACTCATAGCTTTCAGAGACCTGAGATTTAAGATGTATAGAGTACCAATGTAACAAATCGGATCAGATTGGAGATTGAAAATCAAATTGGATATCAGAAAATTCATGCTATATAACATACCAATGTTCCATAATTTGTTCAAACATATCGATCGGAATGTTGGCAATTTCGTGTTCAATATTGTTCCTGAGATTTTCTTATGTGATTTTTATAAACTGGGACTTCCAATTAATTAATTCAATTTGAGTTTAATTCTCTAATATTCAAAATTATAAATTTCAGCAATGCATTTCATAATGTTTTTATTCCAATAGAATTCATTCATAATAGAATTAATTAAAATTTTGAATGATTAAATTTTTTTTTAATTCAAATCTAAACCGAATCACAAATCTTAATCATTTATAAAATAAATTGAAAAAATTTTTCGAAAGCTAATATGTAACAGATTTGAAAACAAACAAAAATTTAATGATTCAATATATTTTATGATTTATATTAAAGTATATTCAAATCAATACGGAATTAATTTTATAAAGAATAAATTCATTACGTTTGAATTACTAAGGAAATAATTTATTCGTAATAGATGCATGGTTAAAATTTTTAAAATTCGTTTGAACCTTTGGAATAAACCAACGATTTAAGAATCATGCCCTGAAACTGATTTCATGTCCACCCAATTTAGGACAAACATATTTAGGCCATTGGCCGAAATAATAAGTTCCAAACACATCTCAGGCATAATATCCACATCACAGGATCAGTTTTGGTTGCTGCCATAGAGTCCAATAATGCTTATTTATCTCTGAAAATAATTTTGCGATCACAAACTCAGAATTCCAAACGAAGTTGTTTGTCAATTCTAAACGTTGATCATTTGAGATCATGGAAAGGCCTTCAAAATTGAGTTTTAGAAATAGTACAGAACTCAAAGCAAAAATGTACATTCTTCATAAGGCATTTAGGATTTTGGATTACAATTGTGTAATGTTTATGTGGACACAATTGTAAACCAAATTCCAGAGAAAACAGGTTCGTAGTAGCAACCGAATTTGTTGCTTATCGAATGAAAGAATTTTTTGGTTCTATTAACAGAAACTCAGTTGATAAAGAAGAATTTCGATTGAATCAATAAAATTTTTGTTAAACCTTCTAAAATTTTGTAGCCACAACTGTAAAATTCGATCATTCGATTGGCAAAAAATTCGATAGCTACTACGAATCTGTTTTTTCTGTATAGGAATCATGCGACAATTTTCTAACCCCAGAGTATTTGGAAGAGAATAAGTTTTGTTGAGGTCTTTGTAGAAAGAATTTAAATTTTATGTCATGGAGAAAACCAATTGTCCTAATTTTCGGCCATCAAATCCTTTCAATTTGACTAAATGAACTAAGTTTTACAAATGGCTGTGAACTCAATCCAAAATAGTACGTTTAAAAGAAAGATGAAATGCATTTTGAAATTTGGATTACAATTGTGTCCACATAAACATCGGAAGACAATTTTCAGATCAAAGAGTATTTGGAAGACTTACGAGAATTAATTTATCCGAGTTCTTTGTAGATATAAATTAAGGATGATATTGATTGTCAAATTTTTATGATGTGGAGAAATTTTAATCCACTTTTCATAACGTTCGGTCACAAAATCCTTTCAATTTGAACAAATATCCTAAATCTGAAAAATAAATCAATATTTCACGGGAGAACGTTAGCGATGTATTGAAATTCACGAAATTGAACTTCGGTTTTTAGGCTACAATAACAGCAGTTGCTTTAAGTATGTAATGGATTTATAGTACCTGAATGTAATCAAGGATTAAGAAAAAGCTTTTAATTTTTACGAATGTTGTCGACAAATTCCTTGTTCTGGGGCCTCATTACAGAACGAGATAGCCATGACGTCTAGTTCCACAATATCTATCTTTGAGCTGCGGTCGTACAGAAGGGCTACTACTTTCCGAATTAATTTCCTGAATTGGGTTTAGAAATGTTTGAACTCTTTTGAATGAATTCAATTTTTGTTTTCTAGTATTTTTTATGAGGCCCTAATTATGCCTTATGTTTTTATGTTTTTATCCCGGGAATTCCCGGGACAAATTTCCCGGGAATTTTGCCAATTTTTCACTACCCGATTCCCGGGATTTTTAGTCGGGATTCCCGGGTATTAAAAACTGACGAAACTACAAAGAAAACATGTTAGAACTCTATTTTTTTTTTTTTTAAAAGTGAAAAGTTTATTTTTTACAATTTTTCGTTTATATCTCGGCAACAATAGACCACTTATTATTATTATTTATTTGGGGTTTTTTGAATGAACATTTAAAAAAGCATATGGAAAGCTGAATGATCTAGAAATAAAGGTGAATAATCTTCAATATCAAGATGGACCAGTGTGAATTATACCACAAACCTCTAGTAGAACAAAGTCCCCTACTTTTGATGGCGGCACACCATTTGGTAATTTGAAGTATAGAATTGATTTTGGCCTTCAAAGGAAACACAGCAATAGTCCCTGGTAACAATGTCAGCTTTATAATGAGTGTGTTTTGCATAAAAATTCACCTTTGAATCCAATAATTTGGAAATTTTCGATATCAACATAAATTGTATCTCTTAACTATTCAGTTAAATGTATTGAATTCATTCCTTTCCAACTGAATGAAGAAAAAACATTTTAACTCAATTTGTAGTAGATTTGAATCAACAAAAATTTAATCATTCAAAGTTTGAATAAATTCTGTTATTAATTAACTTAATTAATTCAATTTAAATAAAGCCTTTGAAGGAAGCTAAAGAATTAGATATTGGGAATGGATTTATGAAATGAAAGGCTGACATTTTTTAATTACGGATTAAGATTTTAGTGAATTTAGTTCAAATTGAATTAATTACTACGAAGTTCTATAAATAATGATTATAACACTAAGTTTGTATATGAAATTTTGCTATAATATCCATAGTTTACAGTATTATTATATATTTCGGGAATAGCCGGGTACCCGGGAATGTAGAGAAAAATTTTACCGATTGCCGAGAATCAAAAAAGGTCGGGAAATTAAAAACCCTAGGCATAATATATGGTTTTGTTCTGTGGAATACTAGGGAGAGAATGGGTCATTTTGATTTGTTGATGGCTAGTAGAAGTTACTCTCCTATGCAAATTTTAAGTGATACCCTTAATTCAAGAGTGTTAGAGGAATATTTTGGACGAAGTTGATATACAGAATATAAATTTCTTGAAATTCTGGAATAGAACGATTATTTAAAGCATAAAACACTGAAAAGTTTTAATAGAGAATGTTGGCAGTAAAGAGTCCCATTTCGACTCCAGTGTGGGTACAACAAATCGCTATTGCTACTTGTTAATATTAAGATCCGCATGAAATTTAAAACTAATTATCTGGCAGCTTTGCTTCCTCTACATATTAACTAATATACAATTTGGCTGCAAGCTTTTTTTTCATCTTTCAATCATACCAATTGACAACCCACGCAATATTTTTCGAGTGTTTTCTAGTGTTTTTTTCACATTTTACAATTTTCATTCATTCATTATTTCTTTTTGATTTTGTTGTTTGTATTTGTATTTGCAAACAGTTGTCAAATTATTATGTGGTACTAGTTTTTTAGCCTGAGAAGTTGGGTGTTAAGTGTCTGTCTGTCTGTCCGACCCTCTATTGGCCGTTTCGAGGCAAAAATATATGTATGTATGTATTTTTGGCATTTATGTTGCTGTTATGTTTCAGACTGTAGGCCAGTAGGTAACAGTAGTTATGTTTAATGTTTTAGTTGCATATGCCACAAATGGTGTTGAGTGTCAGTGCACCATCGATCAAATGCAACCAAATGTTTTAACGGTTTGGGGCCATACATTTATTAAGAAACAAAAATTTGGAATACAAGTTTAGATTTTTAAATAAAATTCAAATTAACATTTGAATTTGTGTAGTGGTGTGAATGGAGTTTGGAGCGCCAAGTGTTAAGGTTAGAGGTTTGTGGAAAATCTGAAATTTTAATTTAAAAATTCACACATTTAGCTTGGAAAGGTTTTTTAATATCTAACAGCCTAACCACAAAAGAAATTTTAAAGCTACATTTTGTTAAAGTCGATTCTTTACTATAAAAAATATTTTAAAAAATAGTTCAAAACTTTTTGAATAATTGAAAATATTCAAAATTTTCCAAAAATTAAAAAAAACAAAATGTAGATACAATATAACTTCAAAACAAAAAGCTTATTTTAAAATAAAAAACTTAATTTTAAGTTGGTTTTATTATACGAAATTTAAAATTATTGTCGACTTTTTGCTTTTTTGTGGTTAGGCTGTAGAATTTTTATATTGTTAACTTTGCGTTGCCAACATCATGTTAGCAAATATTGACTTATGTTGCGAAATTCATTTTTAAGTTTAGCATGAAATGTTTTTTAAAATCTACAATTTTTACATTGCAAACTATTGATAACTTTGTTTGTCCCTGTTTATGCTTTAACCACATCAACTTTGCAAATATTGACACACTTTGTGAAATTCATATTAAATTATTTACACTTCCATGGAAAATAACTTTCATATGATTAACACCTACATACTTGTTTAACTCATATTTGACATTAGTCATCATTTTAACAATTATTTCTTAAATCATCAATGACATTTTTTTCACCATGGGCGCCACAAGACTCTATCAACACTTACACTACTAAACTATAAAATGACGTGACAATCGAGTGGTGTAAAGTCGTAAAAATGAAACAAAATAAAAGTCATGCCGTGAAGTTTATCTGTAACTTGTATAATGAATTAAACGTAACTTCAAATAGAACAATAAATCAGACAATAACCACCCATTAACTTTATTCAGGTAAATATTTTAACAAAACTAAACAAATTAAAATGTTAAATAATAAATAAAAACACAAAAATTATGTAGATATTTAAAAATGGGCTGAGTAAAAACAAAAGAAATGTCAAATAAACAAAAACACAATTGTCTTAATGTAGCAATCAAGAATTTACCCAGAGTACTTTATCAATTTAACAAAAAATAAAACAAAAAATACTTGTATAAATTATTTGACACAAGACACAAATAATAATAATAATGAATGTGATTTATTAGGTTGTCAAAAGTTTGTTTAAACCGCAAATGAAATGAAATAGTTTTAAATTGAGTCAAAATTGTGTTATGACTATGCGGTGTATATTTAAAGTAAATTATGTCATAAAACTGATTTACATTGAGGGAGAGAGAGAGAAAAATAATAATTGTGTTGTTGCTATTTGGAAATTTGATAAGGAGAGGTTGAAATCAAAACAACTTTTCAAGCAACACACGTCTTGGGAATCGAATGTGGTCAATATAGTTGATTTTCATTTATATAAAATTGTTTTGTTTAGAACAGGCATGGAAAACTTGATACTATTTCATATTTATAAGTAATTTTCAGAATTTAATAAAAGAATTTAAACGTTCATAACACTATGTCGGATAAATGTACCTGATAAATTTTTGCCATTATAAACTTCAAAATGGTTGTCAAGAGATAAATTTATTAGGTATAGTCATTAGTTTTATTGTTTCGCCTTGACAAGCCATCAATTTGTATACTTTGCGGACAATTTCTTGTTCACACATGAATTTGTCTCGTGTGGACAGCAATATAACATGGACAAAAGGTGCGCTAGTCTTGTCCGATCACGTTTGTTTGACAAATGCTAACCTGTTTATTTTGTAGTTGGAAAGCTAAAAATTTTGTTTATAACAGTATTTTCTATAGAAAATTTTGTGTATTTGATAATTTGAATTTAACCGGAAGTTATCCCGATTCTATTGTTGCCAACTTTTTGCATCAAAGTTTTATGAATTTATTAACTAGTCACAGCCCTGACAACAAGTTTTGAATGTCTTCCATCTGGATTATTGTTTTGTAGAAAACTACTCTCAAACGTACCAAGTTTTGCATCAGCTTTGGCTTCAACTTGTTTGCCTTAAAAGTGGGAAAAATCGTAAGATAACAGTTTGTGAGTTTCACAAAATTACACTACGTCTCCACGTAGCAATTTTTATTGCTAAGCTCAAGCAATAACGTCGGCAGAATAACAGCAGATTGATTGCTGATTGCTTTAGGTGGAGAAAACGTTCGTCACAAATACAAAATTTTCAACGCGAGAAGTTTTATAAAAAAAATGTGGTTTATTTTGCGTTAAATGATTTTTTTAAAAATTTCTTTGTTTTTTAGTTTTGGTACTTAAACAAATTAAATATGTATGAATTAATCGCACCGAATCATAGAAAGAAGAAATTTTACATTAATGACAACTGAACTGACAGTTTATTGCTTAGCAATAATTGCTCAGACAATCAGTAGAGCAATCATTGCGCAATGGATTGCTACATATGGCAATTTGCGGTCTACACTTGCAATACACTCGCGTTTCATTGACGCAATAAAATTTGACAATTGCAGCAATAAATATTGCTACGTGGATACCTAGGGTTAAATTAGAAATACTTCAAAGTTAAACGAGCTAATCTAAAATCTTTTTCCCAAAAAGGCGCTTGCTGACAAAAATGCAACACTGTTTTATTGAACAACGCTAAATTGGCAACGCTGCACACAAGAGATGCCAACTATTTATGTCTCAGCCAAGGCGAATTCATACAATGTGGTGGCAGTTCTACAAAAACAACAATTGGTCTTAACAAATGTCAAAAAACAGAAATGAAAAATAAACAAATCTCTATTAAAACTTTATATAGTGTAGATAATTGAAATATTTTGTTAATATGTAGATATTGAAATATAAAAACAAGCTTTGACAGATGCTAGAACCAAACATGCAATGAGTTGTTTGACTGACTCCACCTTGTATAAATTCGCCTTTGAATATAGGTTTCAAATGAGTCATATTTGTATTTGGAAAATAAATTTAAATTGGAAACAACATTTTCCCGGTCGCCATAACTCTGGAATTGATTTGTATTTAGCAATAATCATCATTCAAACTATTTTAAATTAAATAAATTTAACATAATAAACACTTCAAAGTTTCCATATAATTAATGTTTGATATGTAGTATGTTCAAGGGTTAAATTAATTGAACTATTTATTTTTTTTAATATAAAAAACAATTATATGCGCCATTTTTTCTAAAGAATTTGTTGGAAAAAGTAAAAGATTTATTTACAAACAATAGAATATATATAAAGAATTATTATTTATTTTATTAGATTCAATTATTACAATGAATGATTCAATGCCATAAATGTCACGATTACTATTAGTTGTTAAACATTTTGTCTTGATAATAAATTAATAATCATATTATTAAGAAAATAAAAAACAAACAAAACTAAATTATTTAAAACAAATGAAAACTTTACAAATAAAAAAAGAAACGTAATACTATACACCATTTTAATCTAAGACAAGATAATGCGTAATTTTTATACTAAACACTGTAATAAAATTGCTTGTAAAATATTAAATTTAGTTTTTTTGTGAAATAGATCAAGATACAATAATGTATGTTCTTAAGTAATAATAGAGTAACTGATCTTATGTAATTGTTGGAAGCAAACATTTTTAAAATGTCATTTATAAAGAAAAAAAAAGTTCCGTATTAATATTTTTAATAAATTTATTAATTAATAAAATAAAGTTAAATAGTGACTTTGCATGATTAAATGTGAGTTTTTCGTTAAGACTTTTACAGTATCTCATTAATTTGTCTGTTTATGAGTATTTATTAACATTTTAAGATCCATAAATTATGTACATTTATATTTTTGTCAATTTTAATAAATGGCTTTTAATTTTTGTTTGATATTTTTCTTTAAAATTGAAATTTTATAAATAATGATTTTGTTAGTTTAATTTGGAATTTAAATTAATAAATAGTTTATGGAATTTTATTTCTTGGTTTATAATTTTTAATAAGAAGATTAACACATCATTAAATATTTTAAGCCAAATTAGTATTTTGGTTTTAAAAATAAAGTAAATACGAACTTAGCAGGCGTTAGTTTGGTTGTATGTTAATTTATATTTAATTTATTAAGAAAAAAGAAACAACTCGTAAATATTTAGCTTAAAACTAGTTTAAGTTGGATGTTATCTTAATGAGAAAAACTGGCGGTTTATTTTGATTTAGTGAATATTTTGAAAGCAGTCTTACATTCGCACTGAACATACTCCTACTAAAGACAGCTGTTAATTAGAATGCTGTCTATTGTAGCGAATAGTATTGCGGTTTTATGCTAAAAATTATTTTTTCATGTTTTTAAATGTTTGTATTTCTTTTTTTATTAAAAATTTTGTTTGTCATTCCTTTACATAAATGCTGATTTATAAATATTTCCTTAGACATGTGTAAATTTATTTATGTTAATATTTTTGTTAATTTTAACACCATTTTTACGTTTACCTAAATAGCGCTAATTAAGCATAATAGTTTTGTACAAATAAATATAAATAAATAATAAAATAACATGTTTGCTTAGCTATGAATATTGGAAAAAAACAAAAGTTTTTGGGGTGTAGAATTCTGAGAATTAAAATTTGAAACTTACACACCCATATGGAAAATTTGCAAAACAAAACAAAACAAAAAATACTGGCAGATCTTTAAAGGAATTTTGTTTATGGATTAAAATACTATAGAAGAAATAATAATTTCAAAATGTAAAAATTGAAAAGTTGTCAGTTTAACTACTCAACATTCGAATTCGAAATCTAGCGCAGTTTTGGTGCTTTTCATGATTTCCTATTTGACACCCTTTTTAGCTCTGCCAAGGTCTGTGACATGTTCACATAGATGCGATAACTTCAAACAATTAAGTCTGATACAGACATTTCAAGATTCCTTGAATTGACTGCGTAAATCCTAAAATGAGAGATTATGTAGCAGGTAAACATATTGTTACGTTTTAACCTTTTCAAAACGTTTGGTTTATTTCCTTTAAATAAACCGGATACTTTTGATTGCAAATAAAAGCCGTTTAGTAGTTTGAAAATTGTAACAACTCTTTATTTATTTAAAAATGTACAACAACAACAGAATTAAATAGTCACTCAAAGTTTTTTATACACGTTTATAAATTCGCAGAAATACAGACACACTTTATAATGTACACGAATTCACTTGAATAACACAGCACACTTTTAGGCACTCAGTTGAAGTTTATTCGAAAAGCGTCTCTGATAAACTCACTAACGACTGCAACCTCTGCCACTATTTATAACACTGCCATCTGCACTCTAGATTGCTCTTTAACTGTCAAAGTTCGAATATTCTAGATCATACGCCATCTGTGGTGTACTTTCTACAATGTTCTTTAACTGAATATTCGAATTCAAACAGCGTTGCCAACTTACGATCAATGGTCAACTGAAAGCTTTTATTTAATAATGCTACTTTTAAATCAGCCCTTAAAATCGTTATATTTGAATTCATGTACAATTTCGTAACAATATAGTGCAAAATATGTTTCAACAAAGGAAACTTTTTGTTATTCCAACAGGAAATTTTACATTTGTGCTGACTTTGTGCCGGTTTACACCATGATTTTTACGACGTCGTTTTTTCTTAATTATCTATTGAAGTTGCTTTTACTCCACCCCTCTTATCCTCAAACTCAAATAATCATGACTTAAAATCACGAAAAAAGTCATCGTGTGAATCCCGTGTTTTTCAAGAGCCACAATATTTCAGTGCTAAATTGGCAACGCTGTTTATAAAACAATGACAGTTTGAAATTACAGAATCATTCATATCTGCGGCACTCTCTTAATTTCCCAAGTAGCAAGACAAGTCGCTGATGATTTTAGGTATTGGAAATTGAAAGGGAGCGGATATGAATGAATCAGGAATTTCTAACTGGTGTTGTTCTATAATTAGCGTTGCCAAGACGACTAATCATGTTTCGAAATGTTTGATAAAACCTCTATGTCCGGCAGTGCAAGAAATCTATACTAAGAGGAGCCGGTTTTTGATATACCACAGAGGAGAAAACCTTTTCGTACGGCCGGCCGGCACTCTAAACAAAATTTATTGAGTGAAGCTTTAGTCTAAAAAAATGAACCAAAAAATTAAATAACCCCTACATAATTTCATTGGGTGTTTTTTTTTAATTTGGCAGTTATTTCATAATGAAATAATGTCCTCTTTTTTTGGTTCAGTCATTAAAATAGAGTTCAAATTTCAATGAATTAAGTTAGAGAAAAATTTGTTTCGAATTTCAATTTAATTTCCAAATATTTCTGTTAATGCAATATTCAGCATTTATTCCAGAGAGTTTGTAGGTGTTCGATTGTTCGAAAATATTCAAAACATTATCGAAATATCGATAATGTTATACCAAAAAAGTCAAAGTTTATTTTTAATTTTTGTTGTAAAATTCTATAAAAAAGAATTTTATTCTCCAATAAAATTGCATAAAATGTCGAATTTTCATAAAAATAATTCAAAAAATTTTAAAAAGTCGAACATTAGACTTTTTAAAAATCGTATATTTGATTTTTGTTTATTTTTGTTTTAAATATAGAACCAAAATTTGAAGTTGTTTCAGCGCTCGTTTTAGTCATAAATATTCGAAATCATTGCTGTTAATGTTAACATTTATTGTCATTAATAAACTGTTTCTTTGTTTTAATTAATTTAAACTAAATACTGACAAATTTCGTTTAAAAACTGGTCTGCAAAAAAACTAATTAGTTTTTTATTTTATTTAGCTCTCAGAATTTTAAACAACTTTAAACTACTTTTAAAGTTTGAGGCAATATTTTTGTATTTATTAATATTTTTTATAATTAATCAAAATTTAATTGTTGATTGATTGTTGTGATTGATTTTTGAAAGCGCTATGTGGAAATATACAACCATCATCAATATTGTGTGTTTTTTAAGTTTTTTGTGTAAATTTTAGAGGCGACAAGTGCTTATGAAATGTTAGACAACAAAAAAATTATAATTTTAAGTGTATTTTTAATATCATGACACTATTTATGGTTTTTCAATACATTTGTTTATTTCGTTTTTTTTAATGTTCTTACCACATTAAGTATCACTTTTCAAGAAGGTGGCCAGACCAGACACATACACAGACAGTGTAATTAACCCTAATGTGGTAAAAAGGGTTCATATATGTAGTAAAAATTTCAAAAAAAAAAAACAATTCCTTAATTAAAATTAGATTTTTAGGGACTTCAAATCTTTGTTAACAATTATTTAGTGTTTTAAGTTTAAATCTAAAGAGATCCTGTTCTTTTGAAACAAAAGTTTATCGAGAAACCTAAATCTATTTGATTTGAAATAGTCTTGTTTAAATTTTTATAAATTGTTTCAATATGGAGCGAAATATTTCTACCTTTCTCCAATCTACATAAAAAATCGTTAAGGGTTAAACAAGTTTCAATATTTTATGGTAAAATTGTTCTTTTGATACAAAAATCTCTTCGAGAAACCTAAATCTATTTAATTTCAAATAATTTTGTTGAAATTTCTAAAAATTGTTTTAATGAGGAGCAAAATATTTCAAACCTTCTCCGATATAACTAAAAACCCTTTAAGGGTTAAAAAATTGTTCAATATTTTATGGTAAAATTGTCTCTGTTAAGAATATTAAAATACACACAAACACAACAATAAAGAAACGTAAAATAAAACTAAGAATAAAAACTGCAATTTGAGTCTAAAACCAAATGATGATAAAATGTCTGTCGTCTGTGGATGATAGACACTCAGACTGTCATTATAAAACATTATAAACATGTAATCGGTAATTTAACGCTTCTATAATTGAAAACCCGCATCAATCAGTGGAATCGAATCTAAAGACAAAAAAAAACCCAACAAAAAATGCACTGAAAATAATGACATCATTACTAGATATCTACCAAAAGACATAAACATACAATAGAATAAAAAAAAATTAAATAGAAAAATTATTGAAATTGGATCAAGGAAATAATAATTAGAACTGCAATAGAAATCAGAAATAATAAAGAAAATTAATACAAAAGTTGTTGTAAAAAGAAAATTACTATAATTTCATTTAAACGAAAAAAATAGTAAAGTATTTAGTTTTCTAATAAATTTATAGAAAAAAGTTTTGTAAGAAAATTTTCATAATTCTTTTGGCTTTTCCTATTTTGTTATAGAGCCCACACACACCTATTCCTAGCAACATATGTATATGACAACGATTGTTTAATATTCTACAAGTGCCGCCAAATAAAATCTCATCAATATTATTAATGAGACTTAAGGCGTTACTACGTTGCATCATCATTTAAATGCAATACGCGCAAGCGCACTTTAGATTAAAACACACAGTCGTTGCAACGTACCAGGAGTACTGTAAACAATATTGACAATTTAGCGTTTTTCGTGCTTGACTTAGCGTTTTGTAATAATCCAAAATTTGGAATTTTGTCAGTGAGCGCTTTCTTGGCAATGCGCTGCATTAGAGAGAATGATAAAAAACTTGAGAGCTTTTTCAATAGACATACATACAGACAGACAGACTGACGGACATAGTGGTTCAATCGACTTAGAATTTCAGAAGGATCACGAATATATTCTTTGTTGAGTCTCAGATGAGTATTTCTCAACGTTACACTCGATACTTATATATAATAAAGGAATTCCCTAGAATTTTTTTGAATACGACTTATGATTTCGGTTAAGAGTATTATTTTTTCAATTATCCAGATGACCGACAATTAATTTATTCTTTTATCTCCTGTTTTGGACCTGTTAAATTTGGGACTATTTAACATATCGAAATATCCTAAATAAGATATTAAGGCCAAACAAAATCAGTATCATGGAGGAGGAATTGTTTAATATCATTATCTCAACATGTGACTATCGATATACTCTAAACTTAAAAAACTAAATTGGGAGCAAACAAATCGGAGGAACTTTCGATTCAATGTAACCAGAATAATGGCTATCGGGAAAATTTAGTTTGAATTTTAAATTTATTTTCCAAATATTTCTGCTAATACAAATATGATTCTTCTTCAACAAAAGTTTTTATTTGAAAACAATTTAAGCGTTTTTCATAAACAGTTGAAATCACTGACTGCATAAAAAAAAGTTGGAGTGCACTGCAACCAATACATCTTGTATTGAATGAAGTGCACTGCAAAGCATTTCGTTTCATTATCAACATGTCTCTTCATCATTCTCTTTCTTACACGGTTTTATTCATTGAGTTTGTAAGAAATTTTGAAAAACGAATTAAAACTCTAAAATCACAAATACGAGAAATAATGTTTAACAAAACGATCAATAGTACATGCTCGTATGTTCTAGTACAATGGAGTAGGAGGTCAATCTTGAAAGTTTTATCTGTAACAACTGTGACTACTGAAAACTATGATGTTTAAATGCAAACCAATTGCCACTATTTATATACAAAATGCCATCTTCAAGCAGTTTCATGAATTATCTTAACGGTCAAAACTAGAACCTTCTATTTCTAGAGCTTTAATATTTAATGTTGCCATACTTACACACAATGTTAATAAATGATAAGTAAGAAGTTTCTACTAATTTAAATTATTATAAACATGATGAATGTTGCAAGCAGTCATTACAGACCTTTAAATTCAAATTGATAATGCAATTTCGTAACAATATTCAGAAAAAGGGAAAAATTTGTTCACAAATAATAAAATCATAAGATAAAATAACTTAAATGACATATTATTATGCGAAGTGAGTGCCCTGTCAAGAATAATACCAAAGTATTTGACCTCATCTGAGAACACAATAGTTTATTTAAAGTCGTTTCAATGAGCCTCAGGACTTTACTTTTGTTAATTGGTACAAGAATACAAGTTATATAAGAATGAATCCTATTAAAAGCACGGTGATGTCAGATATTTATAAATCTCACAAGCTAATGAAATAATTAAAAGAATGTTTATGTCAAGGCGAATTCAGTTCTACAAAAACAACGATTGGTCCAAGGCGTATTTAACAAGGTGACAGCAGTGGCGAATTGAAATAAATACAGGCGAATTCACTTATTTTTTATATATAGAGTTTGACATACGGACGTACGGGCGAATATTTTTTATATATGTATTTTGACATTTGTGCGTGCTATTTCTATAATCAGCTGTGCTGCCGATGGCACCTTATTAAATGCACCTTGGATTGGTCTTAACAAATGTCAAAAAACCAAAATGAAAAATTTAACAAATAAGTATTTAAACTTAATATAGTGTAGATAATTGAATAGTGAGGGCTTTACTTATTTAAGTAAACAATAAATATTTTGTTAATAAGCATAGAATATGTAGATATTTAAATATAAAAACAAGCTTTGAAAGTTGTTAGAACCAAAAAGCGAAAAAAAAAATTATCAGCTGTTTGACTGACTCCACCTTG
The DNA here is from genome assembly GCF_958450345.1 of Calliphora vicina. Classification (NCBI taxonomy): domain Eukaryota; kingdom Metazoa; phylum Arthropoda; class Insecta; order Diptera; family Calliphoridae; genus Calliphora; species Calliphora vicina. The sequence goes on from NC_088782.1 coordinate 96,879,574, forward strand.
TATAAATTCGCCTTGGTTTATGTAATATTGGGCTCAAGGCGAATCTATAGAAGGTGACGACAGAAGAACAGCTGATTATTTTTTTTATTCAGTTGTTTAGACAAGTGAACTGTCAATTCACTTGTGTTTGTTGTGGCGAAAAATACAACAAACCCAAAAGCAAAAACAACCACAGGCAACTTTGACAGTTCACTTATCTTTTTACAAAAACAAAGTACCTGTTGTTTTTGTATATGTTGTATTTGTTGTAGTTCTGTCGTCACCTTCTATAAATTCGCCTTGATTGGGCTGGTCTTTTAAATATATTTTTTTTTTTTGGTACCAAAACTACGATTTTGCGTTAGAAAAAGGACAAAATTGTTTAACAAAAAAAGAAAAATCCACAAGTGTATTACACCAAATTACTTCTCAAACAGACCTCGTCTGCATGATTGCCTTGCGATCGAGCACCCTGTGGCGCTACTTGCATGAATTTAGTTGAATGTCCAATTGTATTGTTAGATTCATGGATTGTATATTGTACGTGTTTCTATTATTTATTTATTGTAGTAAACTTTACACGAAAAATACTTGCAACAGACTCGCGCGTTCACTGGTGGTTGCCTTTGTATGTAAAAAGACATTATGGTTTTTTCCTTTTGTTTCATTTTCTTTCCTGTTCATTATAAATTATGATCATATTAAAAGTACAACAAGTATTTTTTTATACATAAATATTTTCTTGAGAAATATTTTTATCAGAAAATAATAGATCATTACATCAAGAATGTTTTATTATGGACATTTTTTTATACAAATACATACATATGAGATGCCAGATGTTTAAAGGAAAAAAAATAAATATAAAGATTAGCTAACTGATCATGAAAGAATTGTCAAATAACCCTCTTATCAGGTACGGATCCAGGTCAAAAATTACATAATATAGAGAGAATTAATTTAACATTTCTGGTTTTTTCCTGTTTTAGATTAAAACATTTCTGGCTACGCGCCTGCCCCATATTCTTAATAAATTTGGAAATGGTTTAAAAAAATAAATTCAATGAAAACAAGTAAGAGAGCTAGATTATGTGCCGAATCTATATAACCTTCACCAAATTATACTTCAAAATAAAAATTTTAAATATTTTTAGGTGAACAAAATTTATTTTTTTCCAAAGTTGGTTTTTTAATTTTTTGGAAAAAACAAAATTTCGAATTGTTTTTTAAAATTTTTTTTTTTTAAATTTTAAAAAAAAAATTTTATTTTTTAATTTTATTTTTGGTGAAAAAAAAAAATTCGGGTTAAAAAATACTTTTTCCGATTTTGACCTATTGTAGGTCCAATTTACTATGGTCGTTGCAAAGGTGTTTGAATATCTAAATCATGAATATCTATCATTGGATATCCATATTCTCTATATTAATGACTTAGTAATCCAGATATAGGTCAAAAATCCTCATATCTCATCCATTTGTGGACCGATTTTGCTGATTTTAAATAGCAAACTTCTCGAAAGCATGTCTGACAGAATTATTGAAGATTTGGATCCCGAAGATATCTGGGGTCTTCAGAAAATTGATTTCAACAGACAGACAGACGGACGGACGGACATGGCTTAATCGACTCCGCTATCTATAAGGATCCAGAATATATATACTTTATAGGGTCGGAAATGAAAAATGTAGAAATTACAAACGGAATGACAAACTTATATATACCATTCTATAGGCCTTCTATAGTTTAAAGATGAACCTCTATGTCATTTTCTTTTATGTGAAAAATGTTTGCCCTTTTTCTGCCCTATTTTATGTAAAGTACTGGTCATATAAGATATCAAAGTCAATGGAATTTTTTTTGATCTCAATAAATATGATAAAAAGCCCAATAACTACAGAAAAACTTACTAAAATCGTACAATTTGATGGAAAACATAACTGAAATTCAAATATTTGTAAATCTCACAATATATTGACGTAATTGAGAAGACGCAGAAAAAAAGGCACTTTTTTGAAAATTTTGGGAAATTGATTTCTTCTACAAGATTTCAACCAAATATTATAAAAATACCAAAAAATCAATTTGGAAAAAAAATCGAAAAAGTACCTTTTGTTATGCAGCTCCTGAATTCTAAAAATGTTTATATACAATTGGACAGATCTTGTAAATACCTTTAATTTGGTACTAAATTTATATGCATTAGAAAGGCATTATATTATCAAAAATATGATTTTGCAAGAAAAGTGCAAAAAAGGCAACATTTTTTTGCAGAAATGAAAACTTTTTTAATTAAGTTTAAGTCTATTACTATTTTAAAATCCTTCATTTCTAGATATAATTTTTAAGATTCAATTAGCAAAACCTTGATTAGATATATCTTTTAATTTGTAACTTAAAAACTTACTACTCATTAACAGAAATTAATGGCTAGTTGGCATAAATTCATTTATAATTTGTCATAATTTACGTTTGTAAATAATACAGTAAAGCTATCAAAAACAATTGTTTAAATCATAAATCATGAGATTAGCCTGACTAACACAAAATAACAATAAAAATTATAAATGAAAATCAACAAATATGTAAATTTTGAATTGTGTATTGTCTATTAGATTATATAAACAATATTTGCTACTTTGTTGAGATTTCAAAACCGCCTCTTTCACTAAGCTTTTAAAATGTTTCAAAAACTTAAATCATCTATTTTTACCAATTTAAGGCAATTAAGTTGGTTTTTATTTATTTACAAATAGCCGGGAGTTAAATTATAAAAAAAATACGAAACAACTCGTTGAATTTATGATTTTGTGTTTAAATATTTCCGTATACAATCATAGTTTTTGATTGGAAAAAACAAAATTTCGAATTGTTTTTTAAAATTTTTTTTTTTTAAATTTTAAAAAAAAAATTTTATTTTTTAATTTTATTTTTGGTGAAAAAAAAAAATTCGGGTTAAAAAATACTTTTTCCGATTTTGACCTATTGTAGGTCCAATTTACTATGGTCGTTGCAAAGGTGTTTGAATATCTAAATCATGAATATCTATCATTGGATATCCATATTCTCTATATTAATGACTTAGTAATCCAGATATAGGTCAAAAATCCTCATATCTCATCCATTTGTGGACCGATTTTGCTGATTTTAAATAGCAAACTTCTCGAAAGCATGTCTGACAGAATTATTGAAGATTTGGATCCCGAAGATATCTGGGGTCTTCAGAAAATTGATTTCAACAGACAGACAGACGGATGGACGGACATGGCTTAATCGACTCCGCTATCTATAAGGATCCAGAATATATATACTTTATAGGGTCGGAAATGAAAAATGTAGAAATTACAAACGGAATGACAAACTTATATATACCATTCTATAGGCCTTCTATAGTTTAAAGATGAACCTCTATGTCATTTTCTTTTATGTGAAAAATGTTTGCCCTTTTTCTGCCCTATTTTATGTAAAGTACTGGTCATATAAGATATCAAAGTCAATGGAATTTTTTTTGATCTCAATAAATATGATAAAAAGCCCAATAACTACAGAAAAACTTACTAAAATCGTACAATTTGATGGAAAACATAACTGAAATTCAAATATTTGTAAATCTCACAATATATTGACGTAATTGAGAAGACGCAGAAAAAAAGGCACTTTTTTGAAAATTTTGGGAAATTGATTTCTTCTACAAGATTTCAACCAAATATTATAAAAATACCAAAAAATCAATTTGGAAAAAAAATCGAAAAAGTACCTTTTGTTATGCAGCTCCTGAATTCTAAAAATGTTTATATACAATTGGACAGATCTTGTAAATACCTTTAATTTGGTACTAAATTTATATGCATTAGAAAGGCATTATATTATCAAAAATATGATTTTGCAAGAAAAGTGCAAAAAAGGCAACATTTTTTTGCAGAAATGAAAACTTTTTTAATTAAGTTTAAGTCTATTACTATTTTAAAATCCTTCATTTCTAGATATAATTTTTAAGATTCAATTAGCAAAACCTTGATTAGATATATCTTTTAATTTGTAACTTAAAAACTTACTACTCATTAACAGAAATTAATGGCTAGTTGGCATAAATTCATTTATAATTTGTCATAATTTACGTTTGTAAATAATACAGTAAAGCTATCAAAAACAATTGTTTAAATCATAAATCATGAGATTAGCCTGACTAACACAAAATAACAATAAAAATTATAAATGAAAATCAACAAATATGTAAATTTTGAATTGTGTATTGTCTATTAGATTATATAAACAATATTTGCTACTTTGTTGAGATTTCAAAACCGCCTCTTTCACTAAGCTTTTAAAATGTTTCAAAAACTTAAATCATCTATTTTTACCAATTTAAGGCAATTAAGTTGGTTTTTATTTATTTACAAATAGCCGGGAGTTAAATTATAAAAAAAATACGAAACAACTCGTTGAATTTATGATTTTGTGTTTAAATATTTCCGTATACAATCATAGTTTTTGATTGTTTTTTTTTTTTTGCAAAATTAAAGTTAAATAGTTAATAAATGTGTTTATAAACATTAAAAGTTTATTTACTTAATTTTTTTTCAAGAAGATACATTAACCTTCAATTATTTATTTGTTAAGTTTTTATTATTTTTTCATTGTTTAGTTCTAGTTTCTCTTTTCGCTTACGAAATTATTTATGTGTGATTTTTTTTTATCTTTTTCCACAGCAAAATAATAAAAAAAAACTTTTTGTGCTGTTTCAATTGTTATTTAAGAGTAAACAAATTTTAAATATTTGTAAACTATTAAAAAAGGTAAGAAAATAGATAAAAACTACACCATTTGCAATTGTATTTCAGAATTTTCAAAATATATTTCAGAAATTTCCAATTATATTTCGGAATTTTCTAATTGAATTTCAGAATATTCCAATTATATTTCAGAATTTTCCATTTATATTTCAGAAATTTCTAATTGTATTTCATAAATTTCCAATTGTATTTCAGAATTTTCCGATTGTATTTCAAAATTTTTAATTTATACTTAAAAAGTTTCTAATTGCATTTCAGAATTTTCCAATTGTTTTTCAGAAATTTCCATTTGTATTTCAGAAAATTCTAGTAGCAATACCAATGCAAATTTCTGAAATACAAATAGAAAATTCTGAAAAACAATTGGGAAATTCTTTAATACAATTAGAAACTATTGAAGTATAAATTAAAAATTCTGAAATACAAATGGAAATTTCTGAAATACAATTGGAAGATTCTTTAATACAATTAGAAAATTCTGAAATACAATTAGAAATTTCTGAAATATAAATGGAAACTTCTGAAATTTAATTGGAATATTCCGAAATATAATTGGAAAATTCTGAAATATAATTAAAAATTTCTGAAATATAAATGGAAATTTCAAAAATTCAATTGGAATTTTCTGAAATATAATTAGATATTTCTGAAATTCAATCGAAAACTTCTGAAATACAATTGGAAATGGTGTAGTTGTTGTATACAGAATATAAACAAAACTATAATGTTTACAAAGTTTTGCTGGTTATATGTATAGATTAAGCGATTTTTCAAACCATTCTTGTAAGTTATGTCGATTTTTTTCTACAGAATGTTGCCCTCTTTTTGCCCTTTCTTTACAAAATCGTAGGACCTGGTGAACATCTGCCGATTGATAGAACTGCCTTTGAGTTGGCAATGTCGTTAATTGAGACTTGGTTTGTTGCGAAGCGCAGATCCAATTGGAGTGGGAACGACACAACGGAATAACAGAATAATTAAAACAACAATAAATATGCCAGTCTTTAAGAAATATTTTGCCATACGATTTTTAGCAAGAAACCAAACCTTTTTTAATTATGTACATACTTTCTTGCTAAAACATGTAATGACATCTGATATTAAGACCTAAGAATTGCAACCCTGCAATAATTTAAGAAAACATATTAATATCTCTCTCGCTCATAATATCTTGTTAACTCTAACAGTCACAGGTGAAAGTTAATAAATTTTATAGTAATTTTTATATCAACAATAAATCTCTAAAGGCCACATAATAAATAATATTTTTTTAAACATATGAATAATATTGTCTTTTGATTTTTTCTTTTATTTTTATATAAATAAAATCCCAGTTATTAAATTACCACTTAGTATGGCCATAAAAAACACACCTACAGTTAAAAACAATAAAAACTATAAAGAAAAAAATTAGCAGGCCCTGAAAACTTAAGATCTTAAAATTTAAATTACTCATGCTTATAATTTGTTAAACAATTAAAACCGTTAAATCATTTATATTATTAAGAAAAAAAAAATGAATGACCAGTAGAAATTAAAATTGAAATCACAATAAATGTGTAGGAAGTAACTTGTGCCAAAAACAAAAAAAAAATAACAATCAAAATTAAACAACATCCATTTATCGATTACTCACTCATGCTGGGCATAATTTGAGCACGCACTGTTTTAACAGCAAAAACAACAACAACAACAACAATAAATATAAATCTGTTACAATAAATTGAAAGCCAAGAATTGGCAACACTTTATTTATTTATTTATATTGATCGTGTTATCTCTTATTCTTTTTTTTTCTCTTAACAAGTCTGGTAATGGATCAGCAATTTTATTTGTGATTTATTTTTTGCAAATTTCTTGGACTGTTATTTAAGTTTAAATTATTGTTTCGTAAGAAAGCATTAACAATACACACTTTTTTGAAATATTGGCAGTTCGAAAATGTTCGATATGACTTACAATACACCAATGAACATGAAAGCCAACATTGATTTTAAAATTTATGTGAGTGAGCTCACTGAAACAACCAAAGAATACAAAAAAATAAAAACATGTCGAAGAACATGCAGTGCAATTAATTATATTTTGACATTTAGTTGTTGGTGGTAATTAAGTAAAAGAAAAAAATATGTATTTGTATGAACTGTAAAAAGAAATATCAAAATAACTGTATACATATAATCAAAATTTTTGATCAACTTTAAAACTTTAAAAAAATTTTGTTGGACTTTCAAATTCATATTAAATATTGTGTGTTTAAATTCAAGGTTTGATAAGATCTTCAGGTTTAAAATAAGTTTCTTAAAATTAAATATACACTATTTCTAATTGTATTTAGGAAGTTTTCAATTGAAGAAGTTTCTAATTGTATTTATATTTCAGAAATTTCTATTTGTATTTCAGTATTTTCCAAATGCTTTTCAGAATTTTCTATTTGTATTTCAGAAAATTCTAAAAAAATACAAATAGTAAATTCTGAAATATAATTCGAAAATTTCCGAAAGAAAATTAGAAATTTCTGAAATTTTATTTGAAGTGTCTTAAATTTAAATGCAATATTCTGAAATACAATTATAAAATTCTGAAATAAAATTCAATCGGAAATTTCTGTAATATAATTAGAAATTTCTGATTTACAATTAGAAACTTTTGGAATAAAATTGGAAATGGTGTAGTAAAGTAAAGTAGTAAAGACTAATTTTTTATTTAACCGCAAGGACATTATAGTTTTAATAATTGTAGACAGGTGTAGACTCAAAATTTTAATTATTATTTAATTTTTTTATTATTTTAGACCAAGAAATAAAAAAAACTTTCAAACACTAGTTTAATCAAATCATGAATAAACAAAATTAGTTAAAATAAAATAACTATACAACACAACATTTGAAAATGTTAAACAAAAATACATAATTATACTCACTACTTCCAATAAATTGAACTTGAAAAACACTTACCTAAAATAAAAAAACATAAAATAAAAATTAATTAAAAAATTTTAAATAAATTGCAAACTTAAACTAAATATATAAATGAACAAATACTTAATAAATCCCACACCCATATAAATAAACCCCACAAAAGTATTACCAACTATTTGAATACACACATTATAATTGGCAATATGCGAGTACATCAAAGTAGTTGGCAACATTACTTTTAACTGTTATAACAACTTTATAAGAAAGTAATAATAATTAGAAATATAAACAATTCTCATTCAAATTTAGTTTCAGTATATTTATTCTCTTAATAAATCCCTGTTTACTTATCCTCTTCTTATTATCAGACATTTAAATTAATGATTTATGTTTTCATAATATTGTGCAAATAATGACGTGAAAAATATGTCTGTTTATAAATTATTATGGCCAGAACACAACGAAATTGGCTGTACCAACAACTACTTGTCCAAAACGTATGAAATAAGAAGAATTTTTATCATATCATAAAAACAACACAAAATATTAGAAAGAATAATTTATTATGTTGGTTTTTGTTTTTATTATTATACTCGTAAATACTACTGCTACATGTGTTTATTTCACAACCTAAAAAAACAATGCAAAAAGAAAAACAACAATAAAAAAAGAATATAAACAAAATATAAAAATATACTTTTAAAGACAACAAAAAAAAACAATATTTATGTTTTCATCAGAGAGTCTTAAAGTGGGAACGTTGATGCAAAACTGAACAAATCTGTAAAAAAGATTTTCAAAAATCAAACTCAGGGTGGCAATTTTCAGTATTATAGCGCTAATATTCGCAAATTGTAGTACTGTATGTGAAAAGAGGACATTGAGCCAGATCTTATCAATCAAAGCAATTAAGATTATTTGCTCCAAAGTAGATAGTGTGAAAGCTTCAAATCTCTAGTATGAATTTCAAAAATCCAGTTCAGCGAGGAGTAATGAGTACTATTACATTAAAGTTCGCCAAATAGATTTGGCAGATTTCCATGAATACAAAATCGCCCAGCTTAACTGCGAAATCATTAGTTTAGTAAACGAGGTCAAGCGAACAAGTTGACTAGATCACTTAAAGAATTGCAGCTTGAGTAGGTGAGTTCGATCTCTCTCCAAGCCTTTGAGACAAGTTCTCATATAAAGATGCCATACTACATTAAATTTATCGGTTATCCTCGCAGAGTGTCAAGGCGAAATGAAGTGTGGTTTGGGAACTTCACAATCGTTCAGTTGTAGAATAATTTAACACATTTTTCTGGTTACAGTGATCGTGAATTATATAACCAATCATAAGTCACTTCATCCAATGGATTTATGGACTAAATCGGTTGAAGTAGCTCAATTCACAGGCTTTGGACTCAATGCGGAACATTGTATTCATTGTTATTCTGTTAGATTAGATGGGCTGCCAGCCCAATGCAAATTGTACAATACATCCAAATTCAAGGATCGGTATCCATAATCAATTCAAGACTTCCATGGCCTAAATCACCGGTTGCGTTTGGTGGCCGAAGAGTTTAAATTTTAAGTCATCCTATACAGCTTCTGCAAAGGTCGTTGTCTAGAAATTGTGTTTTTGGAAGTAATTTCCACGTCATTATCAGTTTGTTCTCATGGAGATACAGTGTACTCTCTCATAAACGGACACCTAAGGGACTGAACAATTTGTCCGGTTTTGAGAGGTGTCCGCAATTGGGAGTAGAAAATACATAATTCAAAAGAATTTGTTTGTGACTGAAAAAAGAATCCGTTTATGAGACGTGTCCGCTTCAGAGAGGTGTCCGCAAAGAGAGAGTTCAGTGTATATGAGAAAGTGGTAACGGTTTCAATGAAGTGTAATGAATTTCCATATGTTCCTGTATCGTATCTTCTCAAGAGATACCTGGATTTTGTAGGAAATTTGCTTTGTAATACATATACACATTTTCTTGGAATTAAATACATGTCTAAAGCTGGCCAAACACGGAATGATTTGTTCGCCCGATTTGTGATCGAAAATTTTCAATTACTTGTGATTTTGTTCGCGCACAGCCATTAACAAGCAAAAAGACGTCGGACACGAACAAATCATACTCACAAATCAACCGTTTGTGGCCAGCTTTACTAACAGTAAAGATTAGGATATCCCTGCATGATATCTGGTGATACTGATACGATCCGGGACAATCCCAAATTCAGCTAACTTGTGATATTGATTCCTGGATAATAGTTTGGATTACGCCATTGGACCATTCCGATTAGTCTGGTATCTTTGTTATAAAACCAGGATAAAAGAACGGTTAGGGTATTGTGTAGTCCACTGGCATCCCAGATTAAGCCTATCATTAATTCTTGAGTGTCCATAACTCCTGTCATGCAACCACATTGCACTGCAGTATAGTGCACTATTAGCAGCAAATTACATTGCGGAAATGTCCGATGGTACTTTGGTAAGGATCGCCTTAAGATCATCCTGTCCTGTCATTCTCATAATGCTGGGTTATTATTTTTGGCTCCCGCTCTACACCAAACAGCAGCACACTTAAATAGAATTCTTTTAATAACAGAGCTATATAGTCAGAATACGTTGTTCGGGTTGTTTCCCCAGTTCCCGAATGTTAGTTTTGTAACAATATAATGTAGTTGCAGCTTTGGCTATTCTCGATTGCGTATTTAGATTAAGTTTACCGCCTAATATCGGCTCTATGTTTAGGTATTGTCGGTTGAGAAAGAGAGTTAATTTATAAATCGTTGGACTATGGGAACTTAATTTCGTTATAGTTGGGTTCACCCCCAGCCGCATCATTGGGTTCATTAAAAATAATAGATTGAGCGCTGATTCTAAACTTATTATAGAAGTTTAGGAATTTTTAATTTGAACATTTTCGTGAAATATTTTGCTTTTTCTAGTCTGATTTGATGGAAACTCGGTAAAGACGAGAAGTACTCTGATCGCATTCATATTTGTCTTAATTACTTATCTTTTTTATTTTGAGACTTTTACTTTAATAATTCTCAGGATATTAGACAATAACTATTATTCAGCGTGGGTGCCATGCGCATTTTAAAATTTTGCCTATTGTAGCTTCAAGTTAATCAGAAAGGCGCTGTGAAAACTTTATGAAAATTGGTCCAATGGTTTAGTATCATTTAAGGTACAAATATAATGCCCAAAACGTTTAACCGAAAATTTTGTTTTTGAAAAAATCGGTTTGGTTTTAGGCATTATAAAAAACCGAAAGTTGAAAAGAACCGAAACCGGTAGAGTCCCTGATTTATGTTCATATACGCAGATAAATTTTAGCTCAAAAATAAAACATTCAGAACCCCATTTCAAAACAATACATCATTATAAATATATACTTTGTAATCGTTGTTAGTGTCTACAACAGCTACAACAAAAATAAAATATGAACAAAGAATACAACATATTTTTTGGTTGCTTTTGAAAAGTTTAAAACCGTTTTATCTAAAACGTAACATCTCTGCATTAAGATATTGTACGAACGTACGAATTTACTACGACTACAAGTATGACTGCGACCGACTTGTTGTTGGATTTTATTTTAAGGCTGGTTGTTGTTGCTGTTGCTTAAATCGCCGCTAACTTATTTTAATGTATTTTACCGCGTTTAAACGTGCATAACTTTTTATTATTGTTTTTATACTTTTGAAAAAAAAAAACAAATTTATATAGTTTTTGGTTTTTTTCTTATATAAAAAATATTAACTGAATATTTACAGTTTAGTTTACATATTGTGTGCATTTTTTTGTCTGTCTGTCTGCCGGGCTGTAGTTTGTACATACAATACATTTTTTTTATTTGTTCACACATAAATAATACAATATTTTTCTTTGTTGAAATGGAAAAAAAATATATAAATCCATATATAAAATAATATATTTGTAAATAAACACTTGCTGAAAATAAACATACATTTAAATAAAAAACTGCAAAGTTATTTCGGAAGATGTTGGTCGACCTAAAAGGTATTTACACTTGATTTTCTGTATTACAATATATATTGCAAGGTTGGCATCGATAAATAACTGTAAAAAGGTAAC